>NC_090168.1:616142-821142 GCF_017916325.1 Leishmania martiniquensis
GAAAAAAATGCGGCCTCTCACCGACGAAGAGTCTAAAAAGCTCTTCGGCAAGCTTGCACGGTACATTGGCGCCAACACAACGCATTTACTGGAGAGAACAGGCGAGGAGGAACACGTTTTTCGCCTCCACAAGAGTCGCATCTGGTACATGCCGCGACGCCTCGCAAAGCTTGCGAGCTGTGTATCCAAAAAGAATCTGATGGGCATAGGCGTCTTGTTTGCCAAGGTTACCCACAATGGAAGCGTACGCATCCAAGTGACAGCGCTAGAATACATCGCTCAATACTCTCTCTTCAAAATCTGGGTGAAGCCGAGCCAAGAACAGAGGTTCCTGTACGGTGGAAACGTCAGTCGGGCAGGCCTTGGCCGTATCACCGAGTCGACACCCAAGTACCAGAAGGTGGCGGTGTTCTCAATGGGCGACATCCCCTTAGGCTTCGGAGTTGCTGCTCAAGGCACCCTGGAGTGTCGAAAGTGCGAAATGAATTCACAGGTTCTGTTCCATGAGGCTGATGTTGGTGAATATTTGAGGGATGAGGCGAGTTTGACATGAGAGTCTCTTGTTTATCCCTGCCGCGTCTGTGTTTCATAAAAGGGTGTTTCGTTTGAGTATTTCTAAAGGTGTGGACAGCGTTGTGATAAATTCACCGTTGAAAGTGTGTTTATGCTTGTATATGTGTGTAAGAGGACTTAAACACTCATAACTGGAGTGATAAGTTGTACTAATAGCCTGGTGCACAAAGGAAGGGTAATGATTGCATGTTATACTGCCGCAGATATGGATCTTTTTGTTGGTGGGGAGTCAGGTATCTGGGAGCCGATCGAAATTACGGCAGTGGCTCTGCTTTTTCTGAGAGAACCAGGGAAAGCTAGGGGTTCAGTAGAGGTGGTTGGACGACTCTGCGCCGAGACACTAAGGAGGAACGTTTTGTGATGAACCTTCGAGGCAAATCGAAGAGCTTGATGTTTGCTGTTATTAACTGGCCCTTTATTCTCATTATGAATCCTTACTATATTTCACTCGTTCACGTTTCTCCTGCTAGCGCATAGTTCTCCCGAGATCTTCACCGCATCGCCCCTGCCTCACACAACCGCTTAAAGTGAAAGTCTGTCGCGCACATCGACTTTACAGAGCGTATCTGACCTTCCTAAAAGCTCATCCGCATTAATCGTGTTCGCTACACTGACAGAGCGGCGCCAGAGGCAATATGCCAGCAGCTACAAAAACGATTCAAAGGTCGGTTGACCGTCTTCGCGGGCAGATGATCCGGATGGCCCACGGATTTCGTGACTACAACTTTCGTCAGTACTTTGTGCAGCACGTCAAGGACGACTTTGCTGCCATTAAAAGGCTCTCAGAGGAAGAACAAAAGAAGTTTTTAGCAGCAGAGGGGCGTAATAAGCTACGCCAGCTACAGCGGATGACTTTGGTGAATCGGATGTATGCAAAGCGACCTGTATACTTTGACACCGACGCACGGAAGGCTCATGGCAAACGTAGTGGTGACGCGGGTAAGCCAGTGGAGTGAATGATACGAACCTGCGATGTGAGCCTTGCGCCTTCGGCTTTATCTGAAGCTGCTGTCGCTGGTCTCCTCACATACAGTTGTATATGCATTTCTTTTCTGTTTCGCTTACATGCTTTAATAGCGGGCTCTCTTTTCTTTTTTTTTACCATGATGGGCGCAGTGCCTATTTAGAGCTTGTGATTGCCACCTCTACCTCGCATTCCCGACTCAGCGTCCGTCGTTTTTTCCAGTGAGTAGGAGCTTGAGGAGATAATGGCAAATCTGCTTGTTCGCATACGCGAGTCGTTTCGCACGTGCTTTCTTTGGATATGCGGAGATCTTGTAAGGGGGCAACAGGAATGCCGTATGCTCTATATTCCTATTAATTGCGTATCCGCAGGGTTGCTATATCATGTTAGCTTTTGCCTTCCGCTGGACAGCGGACCCACGTCGGCTAGTGTGTGCGTTTCAGACTGTAATACTGAAATTGAACTAAAGATGGCAAACGTGGCGGTGCCACTCAGCATCACCTGTATTGGTAGCCACTGACTGGAGCGATGGGTGAACACACTCATTGTCGCAAGCACATGGTACCCACGAACAAAAAAAGCTGTCTGCTCCTAAGTCCGTCCTCTCTCTTTGGCATCGAACTGTTCCTATTTCCTTTGGCATCTCCTACTATTCCCTTGCTGCTGTGTGTCTACACCGGAGCTTGCAACTGTACTATGTGCGTGCACCGCGGCTTGAGAGCCACTCCGGACTCATTTTCCTGCTTTTCTCCTCCTCAGTGCTACACCTTACTTGCATGTAAATCAGAACAGAGCTAGCATTCACTGTTGTGTGCGGTAAAGACGTGCAGCCGCGTGCTTCCGTGCGCATTAGCTTTCAACTGGAGAAACTATGGGGTAAAACGGAGGGACTTTTTCTCCCTTTTCACCCTCACAGGAGAGCCACTCAGCCTTCTCGCATTGATGCGTGACATCCATCTTCTTTGCTCCCATAACCGGCGCCTCTTTCGCTCTCTTTTTGATAGTGCCTCTCTTTCTCTCCTCTTTATTGCTCTTCCCCTGGCCCACGTCACATTCTCTCTCGGATTCTTGTCGCTTAAAGACTCTTTCCGATTGCCAGTTGACTATTTGTTTTTGATTATCGATTCTTTCTTTATACGCGCTAGTTGAGAGACAGATCCTTTTTCCAGTTGTTGTGCTCTTTTCCCAGCACCCTCACCGACTCCTGCGCTCCTAGCATACTCTACTGTTCGTGTGTGTGTGTGTGTGTGATGTGAGTGGCGCTACCGAGGTGGCTCCCGCTATTGGGCGGAAGAAAGTCGGCGAGGCGGCATCCGCATTGCACCTGTCACCTCTTTTTTTTTCCGGTGCTTTGCAGCTTTACTTCTCAGCTACTCCACAAGTGCATAGGCATGTTGAAGGACGCTAACACGACGCACCCACTTCGTGGGGCAGCGCCTCCGGATGCCAAACGACGCTGTACTCTTGTCTGAGTACTTCCCAGGTTTCAAGATGTACAAGGGCATAGCTACAGCCCGAGAGAGGCATCAGCGGTATGTCTCTGAAGTGAGTGGGAGGGCGCAGCGTTCTTTCAGGGCTCCAACACTGCGAGGAAGTGAGCTAGGTGTGTACGCCACAGGTGCATGAGGGGAAATGCAAGCGTGTAAGTCTGCACCGCAGTTCCCTAGCACCTCCACTGGGGATCTCAGCGGCTGCCGTTGTTACGGCGCCTTCGGAAAGGTCTCTCCTCCGCGACCGGTTTTGACCCGGTGTTCAAAGCGGCTTCTACCGCGTGCCAGTGCTTGAGGCCTACCGCATTCGAGATGGAGTGACCTTCACTCGAACCCACGACACCGGGTTGCCATGGTGCTGCAGACTTGCGGCAGGTGCTGTCGCTGCAATAGCAATCCTCTGGCATGGATGGCAGCGGTGCTAGCCAAAGCATGGATGCCTCGTACTATAACGCTGCCGATGCAAAGGCGCGCAGCGCTACCTCACACACCATGGCCCGTCGAGGGCGGTGCCGGGAGAATAACTGTGGTCGTGTTGAGTGGCAATGGAGCGCCGTCTTGCCTGAGCTCTCTGATGCTATGGCAGAGGTAGTGACAACGTAGGTGTCTGAGCTTGAGCAGACTTCTTTCTCACGGCTTGCACGCGCTGCACTGATGCACAATGCGAGAGGTTGAGGCCTACATCAGCACCCTGCATGCAGTAGCCAATGCGACCGATATCACAGTTTTATGTTTCGCTGATGCTCGAGATAGAGGTGCCTGGGGCGCCTGTGCTGTGTATAGCGCTGGCCCCAGTTAGCGCCCCGTGGCAGAGGTGAGGCGCAGTAAGGATTGCAGGGCATTTGCTTTTCACATTTTTGGCCCATGCTAGATGCTGAAGCTGATGCGGGAGTTGAACCTGATCGGAGTAGAAAAAGGAGATGCGGCGTCCGGGCTCCTCTCCCGCAGGTAATTCGGCTGAGGAGCGGCAGCGGTAGGCACGCTGGCGGCAGAAATGGGTGCTGCAGAGGCCGAAGGCGTGGGCACGATTCTGGAAGAAGGATCTGTTGGTTTGTCGCTGCCACGTTAGCTGAAGTCCTTACCAGGGGGGAGGGGCAATTAGTATTACGCCGGCGCGGCCTCCGGGCTTGGCTTTCATGCTAGCACTTCACAGAGGCATTCGGTAAGCCCCAGTGGAGTGTGGGGCAGCCGGTGGCCCCTCCCACCCACAGCCATCGACCCGGAAAAAGGATCAGGTGTGGGCGAGGTGCCTGTGGAGGATGGCGTTAGCCGCTGCTCCGCAGCCGTGGACGGGGGTCGCAGCGGAAGGATTGAAGCTTGCGCATCGATGGAGGCAGCAGCTGCGCTCTCCACACCAGGAGCAAGCTTCGTTGTTAACCACAGCTGGCTGCCACAGTGACAGACGCGCATCTGCCTCTGCCACAACAGCCCTAACTGCGGAACTGGGTCGCAGCCCTAACTGAGATTGCGGCGATGCCAAGGATTTAAGGTGTGGTAGTGGGCGAAGAGGGAAGCGAGCAGCTATTCACTGGTGATGGAGCGAGTGCGCAAGGCGATTGGTGCACAATGGTGGCTACATGTGTGATGCGGAGGCACAGTACGGGTGCCGCTTTCGGCCGCTGCTGGGGCGACATCAGCGCACGCTTTGCCACCAGTGAAGTGAGAAGGGAGTCCCTGAAAGCCTGTGCACGCAGCAGCCCCCTAGCCATTACTTTGTCGCGCGGTGGAAGTGACGCCGATGGCGTCGCATGTGGGCAACCGCCGAGGTGCTTTGGATTGGTGTCGGTACTGTTACAAGCGTCTACCTAGCTCTCCGCTACTGCTCTGACCGTTATCGCGAGAGCTGCGGCAGCGGCCACAGGTACTTGGTCTCCTCGACACCCTCCATCGCGTGCTGCACACCTCTTCTATGGTTCGGCAGACGCGAGTACAACACCATTTCATTCAGTTTCACCTGCGTTGCTGCCGCCCGGCTGTGGAGGGGGTGTGGCACGAGCTTGGTGTCCTCCTCGCATTCGCCATGATTCGCCGGCGTCTGCGCATAGAACTGCAGTCGATGGGACGGCTGAAGGGGCTGCACTGCTGATGGGGAGGATCTGGATTTCAAGTCTCGCGGAGAGCCCGGCCGTCCAGTCTCAGGTTAGGAGCGTTGGCGCTTCATTACATGAGCGGCGCACCCTCGACGGGCTTTTCGCAGCGGTCTTAGGCGACAGTGGCGAGCCTTCGCTTTGAGCATGTGCAGTGCGACCAGGTGAAAAAGTGTTGCGAGCTGGTAATCCACAGCCCTCGCCTGTCCCTCACCTTTGACGAGCACAAGCGCCAGCAGACTAGCCCACCCATGGCAGCGGCGGCAGCAGCTGTTATAGTGGCGGCGCGCACGTTCATCACGGTACTAGGTCTAGTGCAGGCTCTGCCACGGCAGAGCCTGCACGGCTCTCTCTAGAATGACGGCAGGCTTCTTTCCATTTGTCCACCCTACACCGGAAAGGCTGAGGCAATGATGCCGTTGACGCTGTCTAAGTGCCTAGTTAGTGTCGTGGCGCAGCTGACCTCACTTACTCGCACAGTGAAGGCAAGCCAGGCTCGGTGAGCGCGTTCTAGTAAAAGGCTTCCTGCAACGATCGATGCTGCTTTGTTAACACGCAAGGCTCCAACTCTAGAGCTCTCACCGCGAGTGCCAGTCACAGCCGTAGCCGCAGTCTCCGCTGTCACCCAGCCTCAGCAGGACACCGTCAGTGCTGCCCCATCCCCCTTAGCCGCAGCACGAGAGCTCACCAAGCCCGAATCGGAACCGCCAGGGGTAGCTGGAACAGCAGAACAGTAGAGTCACCAGTGACGAGGGCAGTGCACGAGGAGCTCCTCCGAGTAGTGCCGTGACGATGCACGGCTCAATATGGTGTGGCAGAGGCTAGTGCAGCGGTCGCTTAACATCAGAGAAGGGAAGGAGGACAGCATCGGGAAGGCGATTTTCTCAGCCGGCTTTGCCGGTAGCACGACGAGTGGCTCAAAGAAGCGCAACGAAAAAGAGTGCGATGAACCGCCTTCAGTCAGTTGCGCAAGCGGGGAAAGGGGCGACATGGCGAATTGCAAGAGGTGGCAGGCGCTGCAGTAGGCGAATGTACGGCGCTGGTGCACGATCCTGACACCGTTCCAGATGCACACTTTGCGTTGCTATTACCACAAGGTTGTGCGCAGCTGATGTGTGTGTGTGTGTGCCGGCAGGCCCAAAGCTGGAGGTGTGGTCTGAATCGCCCTCAGCACTTCACCCCCGATGCCGCGAAGCGAGAGGGGGGGCAGCAAGTCAGCTTCTCGAGTGTCAGACTTCCCAGGTACAGGCCGCTGCGATGAGCTCATTGTTGTTGTCGCATCGCGCGTCCTTGAGGGTCACCTCGATTGCGTTGCTCCGCATCGCAGCGGCCATGGCAGTGATACAGGCTCATCAGCCCCTGCTCCAGCTTTAGTGAAGGGGGATAGCCCTTCGAATCTACGCAGGCACGCCGGTGGAGCTGCATCGCGTTCGTGACGCACTCTGCTTTGAGTCTCACAGCTGCTTGCTAGTAAGCACCACTTCACTCACCGGCGCCCTTGAAGGGCAAAACCGACGGTCTCCGTACAGCTTTGGCAGCTGGAGGCGGCAGAGACTGCACGTTTGAAGGGGGCATCGAGGGCCATTCAGGGTGGCTCCGTTCCTCCGTCTCGGAATGGGAGTGGGCGAAAAGCACTGCTGTTACGGCTGCTGCAGCCAAATTCACGCGGAGCAAGCGACCTGCGTCTGAGGAGACGAGCAACGGCCACCGTCCTGGCAACAGCACCCCTGCAAAGGCGAGATCAGTCAGGTGGTACTCATGGGCTACAACCACGCCTGCAATATGGAATCGGCCTCCATCAGAGGAGCTTCTGTGACAACCCCAGCGATAGCTTCAAGAACCTGAAGGAGTCCAGACGATGCAGCGGCAAAGAGATCTTCGGAGGATGTCTCTTTCTGCGTGCATGCTCGCCCCTTGCCGCTGCAGGCCCCGCCAGACCCGTGGGGCCTGTAGTGCTTATTGGGCCTCGCTGCGACGCTCGTGACGATATCGTTTTCCTTGGGATCAGCTGTCAGGTTTGGAGTACGCATGCGCAGCACCTCTTTTTCTTGTGCGATCACCGTGTCGTTGTGGAGCTGCCGTCACGTGCTGTCCCTGCTAATGGCATCCACTCCCAAAATAGAGCTTCTCGCAGCTACAACCCCACCTTCCCATTCCTCTCCATGCATCCCTCAGCGATCAACTCCTGTTCTCTTTTATCTCGTACCTGCCCTGCCCACTTGTCCTGCCGCTCTCCAAAGCTCGCACGTCTCGCACAGACAGAGAGTGGCATGCGCACGCTAAACCATATCGTCACCTATCTGAGGTAAGCACAACCGCATCTGGCCCATCACGCTGATCCAGGAGCACCGCTATCTTATAATTACGTCTATGCGACTCCTATCTGCCTACCAGGACGCGCAGCACCAAGTGCCTGCAGCCAGACGCTCTCTCATGCACTTCTTGGAAGATGTAGCTGCCTGGTGTATCATCTTCTTTCTACTTGGTGCTCCTGTGCTGCCCATATCGAAAGCGAGCATGACCGTTGTCTCTGCACTTATTGTCGCCCTAACGTGGCCCCTCTCCATTTCAGCGTGGGCTGCGCTCCTCACTACCTCGCTGCAGTGGGATCGTCAGACGCAGCCGGTCATGAGCACAGTGGTGGACCTCTTCACCACTCCAGCCGCAGCGCCGCCACATGACCCATCCCTTGAGCCAGGTGTAAATGAGCGCTGCGGCGGTGTAAGCTTGTGTACTGAGGACCTGCTCACTCTAGAAAAAGTTGACGGTGGGCTTACTGTTCCTGGATTCACGCCTGCGGAAGCTGCGCAGCTGACCCGTTGCTTTGCCCTGGCTGCCGTCTTGCTCATTGGTGGTCTGTTTGGGCAGTTGGACTGGCAAGCCGCGTATCAAATGTGGCCCTACCCTTCCTTGAGCGCGTACGTGGTGGCACGCGCTGGATTAGAGGTGTACGACCGAGTCGGAGGTGGAGGTGGTGCTCTTCACACAAAAGTAGGGCAATGCAAACAAAAGAATCGATTGAAAAGCGGGAAGCAGAGATGTATGAGTGCCTGTTTGTGCATTCGATGAATTCGGCTACAAGTGTTCCTTTCATCATCAGCTTCCCTTCGTTGTCCACCTCCGCCGCACTTCCGCTGCAATGATGTTCGTCTCATGCAGCTTCTCTGCGCTGTGTGCAGGTATCATGTGCGGATGGCGCATGTGCTGCACCGACCACGTTGGTCATGTTTCCTTTTTTCGTCGTTCTTGTGGAATGGGCTATGACGTTTCTTTCTGTGTGTGCGTGTGCGTGTCACGGATCGCTTAATATGGATGCCCTGGAGCTCCTCAGAGGATCGGCGCATTTTCTCTTTTCGAGTGCGCAATACGGGCGAGCATGAGTGCTTCGCTGGAGGGAAGTCACATCCCACCCACCCACCCACACCACCAGAAGCGTAATCTGCTTCGCAGCTTTCTGTGCAGCTCCTTCAAGCTCCTTGCTAGCTCGTTCACAAAGGTGGCGCTTGTCCTGCTGCAGCGCGATGGTGCTGCAGCAGGACTGGCTGGAATACTGCGAGAGAACACCGAATGTGCCTCCTTCACGTGGGAGACGGAAGTGCAAAAGGGAACCTCTGCGCGGCGGTTTTCAGGCCTTCCTATTCTCTCTCTTCACCTCCTCTTCCTGTCTTCCCCCCTAGGCACAAGCGTATAAGCTGCTGCTGCTGCTCTTATCAACGTTTCTCGCTTTCTTCAGCTCTGCGCTTAGCACACCTTCACAAGCCACTCAAGTACCTCTCCTACACGGTGGCACGGCGTGCCGCATTCTCTACGCTTGATTTTGTGTGTAAGGCCTTTGTCTGTTTACCGACGTCACTCGGCCGGCGTACGCGTGGTCACGCGCTTCGTGTGTGTGCGGGCGCAGAGCACCACCGCCATGTGGGAAACTATGGCCGACACTGAGGCGCGGGCACGAGTACAACGCCTACGACAGTCTGCGGCGTCGCTGCAAGATGTCTACGGTGCTTTTGCCCCATGGCAACACCTTCCCACCTCTGTTCGCGAGCTCGACTCGCTCTTAGGCGCGGCTGATGTGTCTGGAGGGGTGTCTGACGACGGCGGCAGGAGAGGCGTCGAGCCGTGTATCGGGGGCCTCCCTGTGGGTGGTCTTCATGAGCTTTACGGGCCGCCTTTATCTGGCAAGTCGTGGATACTTCGGCGTATCGGTGCGGCCTACGTGCGACGCATGACCGCGTACCGGCAGTGGTACCATGACGAACTGGTACGGGTGTCTGCGTGGGGCATGGAGGCAATGCAGCCCACACATACAGATGACGCACATGCGACGAAAGGCAAGGAAGACGTGGCCAGTAAGGAGGATGTTGCCGGCATCAGTGCAGACTTAGCGAGCGCTTCGCCGATGACCGCGGTAGGGGAGTGGGATCTTTATGTGTGCATGGTGAGTGGTGCCGGTGCAGGCGGCACGACAGATCGCCTCACAGCATCGTCAGCGTCGCCCCCACCGTTCTCACCTGATGTGCGAAGCTGGCTGGAGGAGCTTGTCGCCCCTTTTGGCTCATCTTTGGCCCTCGCCGAGCAAGAAGAGGCCTCTTTTGCCGGGCCGGTGCACCAGTATTCATCACTACACCAGCGGCGGCAACAACAGCGGGCTTACGCTGAGCAGCACATTCACTTCTGCGTGGTGCACTCTCCCAATGAGCTTCTTGCCTTTCTCGAACGTCTCAGCGGCGATGCGGCATCAGCGCGATGCACAGGTACAGTCTCCGCAAACTCGGCCCCCTTTATCGGCGTTCCTGCACCTCTCGTAGCATCGCAGCAGCAGACACCGTCACCGCAGTTGCCCTGCGGCTCTTTGACCACTTCAGTGCGAGGCCAGAAGCGGCGCCGCACTCCGGCTACTGCGGTGACCTCTTCACCAGCCTTTCCATTGTCCCGTGGTAACTTTTCCCGGCGCACATGGCGGCTGCAGCGGCAGCGTCTGCTCCTCCTCGACGGCCTCGACGCGCTGTGGCTGCACCCCACACTGGGCAACCACAGCGCCACACACGCAGGTCAGTGGTTCGCCGAAGAACTGCATAGGCAGTTGCGGGCAGTGCTATCACCGAAACTTTGCTGCAGCGCTTCGACTCGCGCCTTTCCGACGACTTCACCTACTACCGCGGCTGCTCCCCCAGCGCCTCACCACTCTCAGCTTACGCTCTATTCTACCGTCATTTGCACAAATGGCTGCAACGGCGGTAATGGCGGTAGTTCGGCTGCGCTTCAACTGGAGACTCGCCTGGTCGGGCCACCCGGAGGCGTCGCAGGCTGGATGGTGACGGTGCCACGACCCTCGGGAAACGCAGTGTGGGTCAAGGCAGCAGACACGCGATGCCTGGTTGAGCCTGCACACGTAGGGCTGGTGTCGATGCCGACACCCGGCTCCTCCTATGGGTCGCCAGCGCATATGCCGCGCGGTGTAGGCGCCATGCGTCACAGTGGCGGTCGCATCGCTGGCTCCTTTGGTCAGCCTACCGGGAAATCTCTCGAGTCTCTCGTCACGGTGGTAAAGGGAGGCTCGCGCGTTGCGGCGACGTGGGTGCTGCGCGACGTTCCAGACGGCTAGCAAGATACTGGAGCTGCACATCCCCCCCCCTTGTGTGTACGCTGGCTACGCGCCTCTTACCGCACTCTCCCTTGAGCGTACATCAGGGGGCGCATCTCGCACTCTGGTAAGTAGCCTGCAAGCGGTGATGGGGTCGTTTTTTCTCCTTTCCCCCCGATCCCCGTTTTTTCCCAATGGCGAGAAAGACCGAGGGGGCTGGGGGGTTGCACGGCCCACGAGCCCCCGGCAAGGAGAGGGCAGCTTAGGAGGCATGTATCTCCTTGTCTGTCTTCCTACGCCTCTCTTTTGTAGTAGACGTGCGCAGCCGACAGAGAGAAAAGCAGATGCGTCCTTCCATCTACATAGTTTTGTGCAGCGTGGCCGTCCGACACGTTCACACGCCCCCGGCGGTGCTCTCTTTCTCTTCCTTTATCGGCACTGTGCTGGAGCTGAGGTTTTCTCCATGACTTTCACGGATGCTCTCTATCACCCCTTCTCCTTCTTTCCGTCCCACTCCTGGTCAATCCTTTACAACTGGTACGTCTGTTTCTTTGCTTTGGCCTGCATGGGCTTGCGCAGGACACAATCACCTGCAGGCCTGCACCTTACAGCGCTGATTCACTTCCCTTTTTTTGCGAAGTAACCTCTCTCTCTGTCTCCCTCTCTCGCTCCTTCTGGATACGCATGTCTATCATTTACGTGGACGAGCTGATAGTACGGCTTCCATCGGATGTGCGCAACACCTTTAACCCATCGTATGCCTTCAGCGGCGGCGGCGGCAGCAACAACCGCGCTTCCGCGCCTGTGATGGGGTTGCGGGAGGTGCAGACCGGCCACGTTCTTCTGCCCATAGACGCCGAGGGCTCGATTGTTGTCACCCCGGGACAGCGGTACAGTGTGGTTCTTATTCGCGAGACCCGCAGCGGCTCTGTTGCGTCAGCTGCTGCACCACCCGCCCGAACCGAATCCTCCTCGGCTGTGAACAACGGCCGCCAAAGCA
This sequence comes from Leishmania martiniquensis, assembly GCF_017916325.1. NCBI lineage: Eukaryota > Euglenozoa > Kinetoplastea > Trypanosomatida > Trypanosomatidae > Leishmania > Leishmania martiniquensis. Next base: position 627,838 of record NC_090168.1, read on the forward strand.
GCACTGATGATGATGCCACCAAAAAAAAACATCACTTGGCGTTGGCCAAGCTTCAGCAGCAGCAGCAGCCCGTCAAGCAGCCCAGCTTATCACGTGAGGCCGCTGCACCGGCATCAGAAGCGGAGCCACCCATGCGGTTTCCCCAGAAGAGCATGTCCAAACAGGAGCGCAAAGCAACGCGCGAGTCAGCTATCGCAAAAGAGTTTCACGGGTGTGAGGCCTCGATCGCCTCTGCTGTGGCAGAAGCAGAGCAGCCCAGAAAGAAGCAAAAACGCCAGGACAATGACGCAGTGCAGGCGCTGCAGCAACATCCACCACGCCAGCAAAAGATGCCTCCCAATTCGAATTCGATGATCGAGATGAGCACCGACGATGCGCCGTTGGTGGAGGCATACAAGGCCTCCCAGTCGCACACACCCCCTCGCACATCTCCGGTGATGGCGCCATCGAAATCTGGCGAAAGCAGTCGCTACAGCAGCAAGCGTGGCTCACCCCGGAGCAAGGCAGAGACAGTGGTGGGGCCGCCTCCGCCAATGCGCCACAGCCTCAGCAGCAGCGATGGCTACAACGATGAGGAAGGCGCGCCATCGCTGGCGCAGCTATACGGAGTTCAGTCCGCCGCGTCGCATCCCTCTGCCTCTAAGATGGAGCATGCGTGGGAGAGGGAGACGCACCGAACCGTAACTTCCAAGAAGCGCCATTCCCCGTCGAAGAAGACCAAGTCAACACCTGCTGATACTGCTGCACCAACAACTGCGCTGCGAGCCCAGTCCCCGACACAGCCGGCGACATCCGCCACCTTGGCACCAGCAGCTCAGATGCAGCACCAGAAGAGCACCAGCCCAGACAGAGTCCTCGTAACGCTGCCGTCGTCGTCTCGGGCGAGTGCAGTCCGCCGGGTTCCGCTGGACACGTCAAGCGACTCGGATTAGAGTGTCTTTTTTTTCTCCGGATGGGAAAGGGAGAAAAAATCAGCGCGCGAGCGTCGCGCTCTCTCTTCCTCTTCAAGGAAGCTCAAGAGGTGCATTACTCATTGCCACACCGAGTACACGGGACAGGCACGCATGGAGAGCGTCGGTGAGTACTCTTTGATGTGATGGCGGGGCTGATGCTGGTCAGCGCCTGCACGTATGTGTGTCTTTCGCTTGCCGTCGTATGGGGCCGTGTAATCCACTAACGTAAGCAACTCGCCTGAAAATGTGCAGAGTGCACCGATACAGAAGAAAGAAAGAGCGAAAGGAAGATGTGCTTGGCGAGGAGGACATGAAAGACTTGCGGGCTCCGTGGTCCTTCAGGCACGGCTGCTGCGCAGCTACTGCCATTGGAAAATGCGGCGAAGAAGGAGGAGTAGGCGACGCTTTCGGTCTGGGCGCTCCTAGAGGGCGTTGCCATTACCATCGACAGCGGCACTCCGTTGCCGCAGCAAAGCAGGCCACATCTTTCGATATGCGCCATCTTGCTGCTGCATCTTTTGGCACTTACGCAGAGTAAAAGGCATCCTTTTTCTTTTGCCCTTTCCCTCTCTTTCTATCTCTGATATGCTGATTGCCTGGCACTCCCCCCACCCCCCGCACTTCCACTGGGGGGAGGAGGGTGGAGCACTATCGCGGACAACGGCAGCGAACACATATCCATCATAGAAATCATCCTCGTTTCGCCCTCATCTACCTACAGCATCGCCGCCATTACCGCCATTACCACCACCACCACCACCAGCAGCAGCAGCAGCCGCTCATCTACATCATCACAGCCCGTGAGCTGTGGCAATAGGAAGCAAAGAAACAGTTCCTGGAAGAGAAAGAAAGCAGGGAGCGTACAACGCGCAAGCACATCTGCCCTTCCCTGTGCGCCCTCGCTCCTCAGCGTATCGTCCCTACTGGAGGATTACAGGCTTCACCCCTCACCGCTGTCGAGCATCTCCCTCCTTCCCTCACCCGCCCAGCCTGCCCAACCAGCGCACACCCCATCGTCCATTGTTGTGGAGTTTTTTCGTCGTATACACTCTCGAGCTTTCTCTCACACTTTTACTTCGCGCATAAAAGCCTGCAGGCAGGGACGGTGTCATCGCCAAGGCATCAACCGCATCCTTGACAATTCTTCACCCCCCCTCCCATCTCACCCCTTCCCCTCCTCTGCCCCTCTCTTCTTCGTGCTCTCTCTTTGGACGCTGTTGCGCCCCCCTCTCGCAATCCCCACGCCGTTGCTCTGTTCATTTTTTCTGTTTTTGTTATTTCGCAGCTGGCGGTGGTGAGCTCTGCTTCTCCCTCTCTCTCTTTACGGTGCCACGCATTTACTTAGACGGACGCTGACAAGCACAAGTGAGTTCTTCTCCCGCCTCCCTCCCCTTCCCCTTTACCCGACGCAGAAGGAAGCTGCCACGTCGCTTTCCCCCCCCCTTCTTCCACCTTCATCAATTCACCTCTCGTTCTTTCGGTATACACACACACACGCACAGGCTCACCCTGACGCACTGCACTTCACACAAACTCGTCCATAAACCTGCACACCAACATCTGTAGACTTGTTTGCACCCGTACACCTCACCTCCGTCTCCCGCAAACGCCCCCGTTCCCCCATTCCCCTCCATCAGTTCTTCGGTGTCTGATTTCTTTGCCTTTCCACCTTTACTGCTTCGTCTTCTTTTTTTTCGCCCTCTTCTCCCTCACAATCGCGCCGCGAATAGGCCGACTGCCTCGTACTCAGTGCGCGCACACACGCGCACTGCTTACATCTCTCTACCCCCCCTCTCCCCTGTCCCCTTTGGGCTTAGCTGAGTTCTGAGGGAGACGGAGCCAAGCATTGCCTAGCAGACCGCAAAGATGCCGGCGACCAAGTCACTAGCGGAGCTGCAGGAAGAGGTCTGCCGCCTGGATGACCGCTACCGTCTGGAGCGCATCATTGGTGCTGGTTCCTATGGCATTGTAATCCGCGCGCGTGACACCAAGAGCGGGAACCGCCTTGTTGCCATGAAGCGCGTGAACAAGGAGATCTTTGATGAGGTTATTCTGGCAAAGCGCATTCTGCGCGAAATCAAGCTACTGGCTCACTTCAATGACGACAATATCATTGGCCTGCGCAACATCCTTACCCCCGAGGACCCAGAGAACTTCGAGCACTTCTATATCGTAATGGATATTATGGAGACGGACCTGAAGCAGGTGCTGCGCAGCGGACAGGAGCTGACGGAGGCGCACATCCAGTTCTTTATCTACCAAGCACTGCGTGCACTGCACATTATTCACAGCGCCGGGGTCATACATCGCGATATCACGCCCGCGAACATTTTGGTCAACACAAACTGCGACCTCAAGATTTGCGACTTCGGCCTGGCGAAGGAGGAAAACGATCAGGGCGAGTACATGACAGACTATGTGACTATGCGCTGGTACCGTGCGCCAGAGTTAGTGATGGAGGACAAGGACTACTCAACGCAGATTGATGTGTGGGGCATCGGCTGCATCCTCGGCGAGTTACTTGGCTCTCGGCCACTCTTCCAGGGAAAAGATCGCGTCAATCAGTTGGACAAGATCATCGAGGTGATCGGTACGCCGTCAGACGCGGACATCAGTTCTGTGGGCTCGTCCGCTGCACAGAAGTATCTAAAGAAGAAAGGGCACCGTCCCCAGCCTGACTGGCGTCAGCGCTACCCGAAGGCATCTAATGAGGCGCTCGACCTGCTGCGCCAGATGCTGGTCTTTAACCCAAAGCGACGGATCACAGTGCTGCAGGCGATGCGTCACCCGTTCTTGGAGCAGCTGCACGACGACGCGGACGACAACGTGAGCTACGCCACCTTCCGTTTTGACGAGAGTCAGCAAAAAACGGTGGTGGACGTCAAGCGCGCCATCTACAGTGAGAGCATCAAGTTCCACAATGAGCATCCGTCGTCGATGCGGGCAACAAGCATGTACGGTGCCTTTAACCCAGCCAGCGTGGTCGCACCGAGCGTGGCAACGGAAGGTGAGGGCCGATCGGCGCAGCAAACGATTGAGAAGAACGTCCCCGAGAGCGCGGCGGACGGCAACTTCGACCGTGAGCAGGTGTAAAGCGGCACAAGTGCATGCGTAAAGAGAGAGAAAGGAGAGACGTCACGAGTGCCAAAAAAAGTGAGGTGAAGCAGGGGAGGAGGGGAGGGCGGGAGGGAGGCGCGCTATTCTGTTTTGTATACTAATGTCGTAGCGAATCCGTGTCTTCTCCGGCTTCTTTCGTCTCAGTGGGCCTTTCTCTTTCTCTTCCCTTTCTCTTTCTCTTCCCTTTCTCTATCCTTGCGTCGACGGTGCTGTGCTGTGGGAACTCCTCACCTGTTTGCCCTTGTACCTCCTGTTCCTGTGGCCCGTTCATGCAATACATCCACGCCCACGATAAAAAGCGGGTGAGGAGAAGCGAGACATGAAGCGGAGGCGCTGAAGGTTCACTGAGTGGGGGAAGAATTGCTTAGCGCAGAGAGAGCGAAGAAACTGGAAGGCATCACTGGCCTCTGCCATCGGAGGCGTTTTCATTATAAATAAATAAATCTATGGCGTTCCCTCTGCGCTCTGGTGGCGTTGCTGTTTCTGTTTCTGAGCACCGTCGGCCCCCTCCGCTCTTCTCTCCTCTCCCCTGTCAGTGAGTCGCTCTGTCTTTTCTCTTTTTCTTCTCTGCCTTGAGTTTTCATTGCCTTTTCGCCTCCTCAGCCCCTCTGTCCCCCTGCATCACTGTTTTCTACTGGGCATGATGAAAGGTCGCGAGCCCCGCCTTACCGTGTCTTTATTTGCTTTTCTCTCTTGACGCTGGCGGAGGGGAGGAGGAGATGTATGCGTGTGTGTGTGTGTGTCCTCTGCCGAGGAAAAAAAGATGAAGAAAAGTAATGAGGGGACAGAGACAAACAACTTGAATCGCTGCTGCCTTCCCATTTTCCTCTCCGCCCCTTCTCCCCAACAACCCACGAAAACGCGGAGCGGAAGAAAAAGCTGTGCTACCTTTGTGCCCCCAACCAGATTTTGCTGCCGCTGCCCTTGTCCGCATCCTCCCCCTCTTTCTTTGCTTTTAAAATATTCCTCTCCATGTGGATGCCACATGCCCTACGACCACCCCCACCACCGCTCCCTGTATCGTAGGTAGTCATTGTGATGGGTGCTATCTTCGCATCGACTACAAGTCAGCTTTTTTTTCTCATCCCTTCCGTCCTTGTGGGTCTCGAAGGGGAAGGGGGGCGCGCGCGTATGTGTGTGTGTGTGTCTTGTAAGATTGCATTGATGGTGCCTGTGGGCTGGTCGTTTTACTTCTCTTCTGCGACATGTCGGCATCTTGTCAGACTCCCTTTCTCTTTGATCAGTTTGCGCTTTTTCTTTTTCCTTACGTGCCTTCGCCCTCTCCTCTCTCCGTGTTGGCATTACGGCTGTTGTTGTTGTTTTTTACATCTGTGTGTGCGTGTGCGTGTGTTTCATGTTTCCCTCTTTCTCTCTTCGGCTTCCCTCTCTTGTGTTGCTGCTCCTACCTTTTTCGTGCGTGCCGTTATCTCCTCTCGCCGGTGTTGTGTGGACGCGCCCTTCCGCTATCACACTGTAATCATCTTATTCTACTGTCTCTCTCTCTTTCTCTTTGCATCGGCATTACCGCACACTATCTCGACAGAATTTCTGCCCTGACTCGCGCTAATATAAGTGCATTATTACGTGAATCGAGGCGAAGGCTGACGCGGTGAGAAAGATATCATGACCCTCGACACTGCATGCTTTGATGGATCGTGCTTTCCTTATGCGGTGAATCGGCGAAGAGCGGTGTGACAAAATGTCAAGAATTAAGCGAGCAACCAACCAAGGAGCGCTACGCTGCTGCCGCTGCTGTTGTGTTTCCCCCCTCCCCCGACCTTATCTATTTCTTCGCTGCTGCATTGGGCTTGGAGACCTTCTTTTTTGTTATTGTTGCTTTCTGCATGGCTCATCTTCGCTCTTCCTATGCTGCGGCTCCTCCACATCTGTTGGCACCAGTTTCTAGGACTCTCTGTGTGCTTGTAAGTGTAAGTGCGTCGCCCGAAGAATCTCTATGTGGGCCTTTGACGATGCTCTATCGTGTGTGCTCGCATCGCCTATTTGCTGTTTCGCAAGAGCCTTTCGTTTTCCTTGTCTTCCCCTCGCTCCTTCCTTCGGCTGCGCCACTTTTTTCTTGCCCTTTTTGTGCTTCATGTGGCTGCTCCACTGCCCGTGGATTACTCATCGTAGACGCGGATGCTCCTTTTTCTTTTTCCCCCTTTTCACGTCGTGGCGGGGTGGGGGCGGATCGATCGATTGATGTTGCCGTACTCTTTTTTTTGTGTGTGTGTGTGGGTGTCTCTCGCTCTGTTTTTTTTTCGAGCCGAGGGGGGAGAAGGGGAATGGAGGGGAGGAGAAGAGGAATGCTGAACCCCTTACTTCCCCCCTCCCCTCCTCGACTTTCCTTCGTCAAGTGCCTCCTCTTGTATTTAAGTAGCGATTGTACTGATGTTTCCTCCTCTTCTTTTTCGTCGTAAGTGCACCCCTCCCCCTCTCTGTGCGTGTGCTTGTGTGCTGGGTGGAGTGGTGGGGGGGAGGGGGAGGGGGAGGTGGACTGTACACCCGTGTGCTCCTGATGTGATTCTTACACCTCTCACTGTTCAAGTTGCCGCTCCTCTGTCCTTTTCTTTTCCCTGTTTTCTGGTCGCTGCAGCGTAAACCGATAATTGACAGTAGCGCCCTTATGTGGGAGGTATCTTCCTCCAGGACATCTTCCTCGCACGCCTGCTGCCTTCTCTCGCTCCTGCAGTGCATGCCCACCCGACAATAGACGCTTAAAAAATGGTTTATGGGCCTCCGTAGAAAAGAGATGGAGACGGTGGCAGGGGAAGGAGGGTCATTGGTGAAGGGTGGTGGTGGTGATGGTATGTGAGAGAGAGAAGGGAAGCAGCGAATCGTCGCCGCAGATCGTGAACTCCGTGTGCTCTTCTTTCTTCCCTTTATTGCTGTCTGCCTCTGCCTTTCTCTCTTGCAGGTGACAGGCGACGCATCTGTATCGTCGAATCTTCCACCCGCAGAACTATGCTGTTCGAACGTTGCGTCGGTTGAGGCATCTATCGTTGCCGTACTTGCCGTGATGACGAGGGACGCCTCACCGTGACAAAGGGGTGCCGAACCCAACCTCTAGGAAGCCAAGCAGCCCTCTTACCCCTGCCAACGCCGGCCTGCATGTGTTACTGGAGGGCTCAAGTACCCACGGCGCGGTGGGGCCAGGGCGATGCATCGCTGCTGATGTCAGCAGTCGGGTCCCTGGACTGCGCTGCGCAGGAGCGACGTGTGACAGGGATCACGTCTATGCCACCCATATGCTAGGCAGAGTGTTGCAGCGGCACGAGCATAACACATGTAGCCCTCATGGTCTACTGGCCTGGAATGCCTGAGCCACCCCGGGTGGGGGATGCACCAGGTAGTGATTGGCATGATGTGAGCGGCTGCGAGGCGACCTGCGATCCGTGTAGGTGCGCGGGGTCAGGAGAAGGGGTCGTGCTCAGGTGGCCGAGTTGGCGCTGTTTTGCGGCGCGTGTCGACCGCTGCGTCGCGCGAGTCGGAGGGGGGCCTGTGGCTGGGCCGGGAGGAGGGTGACGTTGAACTCACACTCTGTGGCAGAATGGATGCGCTGAATAAAAAAAGTTTGTGTGTCTTTGTCTGTGCCGGTTTGTATGCGTCTCTCCCTTTTCTTCGCTGTACTCAGGATTTTGCGGAAGAAACCAAACACGAAAAAGAAAAAACTCGTGAAAAAAGTGAAGAAGAGGGGGGAGAGGCAATCACAGTGACCTCAGCGTCCTCTTCAGCACTTAGCAGCGCAAGCATGGCTTGTCCAAGACACTCGTGGGCGTTTCTAGCTGCGCTGCTTATCCTTCGTTCTAGCGGTCTCCTCCTGGAGGTCTCCGTATGCTTTGGCGCTCAGTTTCGAGCAAGGCCTGCCCAGTGCAGCACTGCTGGCCCACATGTTGGTGCGATAAGGCTTGAGGGCATGCCCGCTGGTGTGCGTGTGTGTGTGTGAGAGAGCGTCTGCCTCAACCCTTTTGCTCCAGCGAGCTAAACAAGCCTGCATGCCCTCACATCATTCTTCTCACGTGCGCGCAGCCCCACCACGGTTGCACAGGCCTCTTTCTACTCTCCCTCCTCCCTTTGCGTTCTCTCTCGTTTACCCCTTTCATTGCACATTCGCTTACGTATGCGTCTGCACTGACTCTCCTCATCGCTGTCGCCTCCTGTGACCCACTCACTGTCGTAGCAGCTCATGCTGACTTGCGTGAAGGTTCGGCCCTATCATCTTCGTGCCGTGCGTTTCGTGTTGCCTCTCCCTCACCGCCTCCTTTCAGGCAGTGGTTGACTGCGGGTGGTGATCGCCCTGTGCGCAGATTAAGGCACCTTTTCCTCGCATTGCCACGTACATCCCTCGTTGGTATGAGCTGGCGCCTTGCGGCGACGGTGTCATTCACATCGTTTACGCCCTTGAGGCACTTCCTCGCATCGTTTTTTTTCGGTACTGGGCGTGAGTGATACCTCCCGCTCCTCCCCCTCCTTATCTGCTCTCATTTCGCACAGCACCGGAGTTTACGTCCGTCTACCCCCTTTCCCCCCTCCCTCCCTCCCTCCTCCGGCACCCTACGCAGCAGCAGCAGCGGCAGCTGAAATGTGGGCCTGCTCCCGGTCCTGCTTGACGGCGGCGGTGGCGCGCTCAAGGATGCTTGGCCAAAAGAAGCAGACCGCCGCGGGGTACATGGCGAGTGCCGGCAAGGTGGGTAGCGAGGAAAAGTGGGCGCAAGCCGCTATGGAGTACATCCACGAAAAGAATCACGTAAATGACGCGCGGAAGCGACAGCAGGACGTCGACCAAGAGCGCAGCATCGCCAATGCCTACGACCGCTACTCCGCTGTATCAGAGGCAAAGTTCGATGAGCGCCTCTCGCGTCTCATTGCGCGCATGTCTGAAGCACTCGAAGAGATGCGAAAATTAGGCCTGAATGGAGCGCTGGAGGAGGCGGTGTTGCTCAATTCGGAACAGCCGCCAGGCCACTACCGCCGCCCGTCGCTCACTCCTCCCTTGATGGGGTATGAGCCAGGCTTTGGACTGGACGTCCCACAGCTGCGCAGTCAGCAGGCCGAGTACCCGCCACTGCGCCGCCCCACAGACTGGCTGGAATTCGGTGCGGGCGGATCAGAAGACTTCCCGTACGTTGATGCCCACAAGATCGAGGACTTGACAGCAAAGCACGAGGCGCAGCTGGAGGAGCAACACGGTGCGTTGCGGGAGGCTGCGCCACTCACCGGTGTGGAAGGTGAGGGGTGGGAGGCCTACGTAGCGCTGCACCGCAAGGCTCTTGCCCGTCAGCACCTCATCATGGACCTGCATAACGACCCTGAGCTGCGCGAAAGGTACGATGCCGACGAGGCCTTCCGTGCGACGGAGTGGGAACGGCGAGGCATGGGCACCCTGGACATTGAGGCGCCACTGGAGCGCGATATCAAGTTGCACTATGCGCAGGTGCCTGCCTACGAGGCGTTTCGCTCACAGTAAAGATGAAAGAGAGGGGGGAGGGAACAGCGCGAAGGGCACAGTGGGTGTGAGCAGATGGACTTGCCAATCCATTTCTGTGGCCTCTTCAGCACCGTTGGTGGGAAGAAGCAGCCGCGAGTGAAGTGAGTCGCGCAATGCTGCTGCTCCCTCCCTCCCTCCCCTTCCTTTATGGTGCAGGGATGGAAAGGTGTGAGAAAGGGAGTAGAAGGCCACGGCTTCTCCTCCCTCCTTCCCCTTTGATGCGTGGCATACACTGTGTGTATGTGTACCCGGTGCTCCTTTTTCTTTCTCAAAGCAAACCAGCACAGCTGAGTGATAAGCAGCTCTCGTGGAACTGGGAAGCCCGCTGCCGCTGGGCTTCGTCTTTTCTTACTACCAGTGACTGGTGCCACGTGCACTCGCTGAGCGCCAAATCAATGCTGTGCGCGCATCTGCCACGGTATATGCGTGGCTGGATCGCATTAAACTGAGGAGACGTGCTTCATGGCGCTATGGTGAATCTGTTGCGATGCGCGCTCCTCCCTTCGTGCGGTCTCGCTATCTGCGCTCTTTGTTTTTTCTGCCGCTTTCACCGCTCCCTTGCTCCTCCTCCTGTGTTTTTCTTCTGCATCATCTCTGTTGAACCTGCGCATGAATGCATATGCACCGCCTTCACTTTGTACATGGTGGTGGGGCCATCTTGACCTATCGCTCCTTCTTGGTTGTGTCGGTGCACACTTATCGGTGGGCTGAATGCCCGACGTCCGCATCATGAATTCCCTGCTCTCGCTGCGCTACGCAAACGCAGGAGTGACACTGAACAAGCCAGCCCCTCCTACCTCCTCCCACACACTCACACAGAAGAGCTGCGCGCATAGGTACAAGGGTGGGTGGGGCCCTGTACCACCTATCTGCACTCCAGCCGCTGCTGTAAGGCAAACAGAGAAAAGGCTAAGGCTGCGTGTGTGCGCGTGCGCGCGCGGCACGAAGTGGCCACAGCGCTTTCTTAAGGAGAGTGCTCCACTAAGACGCGCCGCTCGGTGGCGGTTTCAAGGCGCACGTGAACGCCCCGACGATTCCCTCTCGACTCTCCTTGACATTTTCCTTCCCTCCCTCATATATATATATACACACACACGCCTGCTTCAACACAGGCCCTTCTGTTGCGTTCCTTCTTTACAAGTTGTGGGGGCTTTGGAACTCTTCGCCTCTGACCCACCGCTTTCACCCCATTGAACAGGCCTCTCCGGCATACCTGCGCAACCAAGGGTAGAACTTCAGAGACGCTTGACAGCAACGCACACCGGTAAAACAGAGAAGGAAATCGATGTGCGGCGGCTTCCTTGCGTGCAACTGAGGCTGCTCTTTCTTCACTCCCCCCACCCCCACCCCTTCTTTCCCCCATTCTTCTGAATTGTGCCCTATCCTCCCCCCTCCCCCTCCCCTTCTATGTGACCCTCCGGCAGTTTGCCATCTCGCCTTGGTCGCTCATCCGAAGAGTAGCAAACGAAAAGAGTGACGGTGCTTCATGCGTCAACTGCGCGGGCGTTATTTTTTTTTTTCGTTTGTGCTTGTTTGCGTATCGCTGGAGGGAGGAGCACCCGGGCCCTTATAGTGGCTACTCCACCCTTCTCACACGATTAGTCTGCCAAGTGCCACCCGCTCCTCTTCCTTTCTCTTTCGCACCACCCAAAATCCTCGATTGTGAAGAACCTTTGCTTTAGTGCAGCAACGCGTCTCTGTCTGCTCTCCAGCGTATCGCTCCACCATCTCCTGCTATAGCTCTCTTTTTTGTTTCCTGCCCCCAATTCGCAAGTGATGTTTTCGCGTGCAGGAGCCTTGCCGATGGATACCGCAGTGGCGAGTGAGCCGCCTCCCTCACCACGACCTCGCACTCCCGGCCCCCCTATTGTCACCTCCGCGTCTCACTCTTCCATGCCCTCGACGGCAGCGACGCAGATCATCAGTCGTGGCGGCTCCTCTCCGCCGCCGCTCGCCACTGACATCCACATCAGCGGTCCGTTCCTGCTCTACGGCCCATCGGGCCGCCTGCTGAGCCGCTATGAGCCCTCCGACCTCTGGGGGCTGCTGATTTCAGAGCACACGACGCTAAACTGCACGTATGCTCAACCAACAGTGCGAGTAGGCCGGGCTTGTGGCTGTGATACAGTCTTGAGTGACCCGCGGGTGAGCAGCACACACTTCACTATCTCGCTGGAGCTAGAACCTTATGGGGGCAGCAGTGTAGACCGCACCGATGCCAGTCATGTCCAAGGAAAGCTCAACAGCCGCAACGCAGACCACAGGGAACGCGACAGTGACGGCAACGGCCAGGCGATACCTTTGCTACCGCGCCCATTACGACAAAGTAACACAGTCTATACTCGAGGCAGTCCCACACTCGCGCGCAGCGCTGTAAGCGCTCCTGAGAACGGTCCGGAGAGTGCTGCCTCCGATGGTTCAACATCCTCGTCGCCCCTGTCCAGCCCCGCCACTGCCAGGCCAGAGCAGCAGCGCATTGCACACGGGGCTATCGCCGCCGCCGAGACGGGCCTGAGCAAGGAAGGCTATTCCGGCGCAAGCGCACTTTCAGGAACGCCGCTTCCTAGTTGGCGAGTGCGTCGCGTCCTCCTCACCGACTGCAGCGCTAACGGTACCTATGTGAACGACGTACTCGTCGGCCGCGGGGAGTACCGTGAGCTGCACTACGGCGATGACATAAGTATTGTGCGGGTGCCGGCAAAGAAGCGGCCGTGTCACGGCTCTGCCACACCGACGAGCCTTAGCAGCGAGGAGAACGATGCAAAACAGGAGGCAGAGGAGGAAGTTGCGTACTTAGTGACGAAAGAGCGCGGTGCCAAGCCGCAGAGCGGGACCGTCGCGTCGTCGTCTTCAACCGCGCAGCACTTCGCCACTTCGCCGTGCGACGCTCTCGCCGGCTGTGGTGGTGGCGCTGGGCGTGTAGGAGGTGAGGCGAGCGAGGAGCACACGTCGCCCAAGAGAGACAACCCCCATGTGACGCAGATGTTCACGGAGCTTCTCTCAACGCTCTCAACGGAGCACATGTATGTAGAGCGCTTTTGCTTCCACCTTTACCATGCCGAGGAGGCGGGGCGAAGCGGCTTGCCTATAATCGAGCCCGAGATGGTTGGTGCCCCGGAAAGGGCGGCGACGGTGGAGTGGGACACAGGTGAGAACGGAGAGAGAGGGGGAGACAAGTCGCAGAACAGGGACGCCCGCGTGCTGCACTGCAAGTCAGTGCGCTTCCCTGATGATCCCGTCACCTCTTTCGACTCTCCAAAGAAAAAGGCCGAAGGTGACTCTTCGGTCTCACCAACAGTCTCGCCCTCGATCGCGCGACGTGGCAATGGACCCCCTTCTCCGTCCAGCTCGCCGCTACCTCCTCTTGCGCCAGTGCAGGGTGAAACTGCCGTCAGCGCTCCCTCGGCCCCGCATGTCAGCGCACTCTCGCGCGCCTCAAGCACCAATTCGTCCAGGGAGCTCTCTAGGGTAGTCACTCCTCACTCCCTTCTCCGGCCGCGCCCGTCCATTCGAGAAAGCTTCATCGCCCCAATCGTTTTTCCCGATCTTGAGGGGTCGATGATGCCGTCGAACGGATCATTTGAGGGAGCCGGCGCCGCCTCCACTGCGGCGATTCGCTTTCATGACAGCATCGGCATCAGCCCTGCGCTGCAGCGTAAGGTGGCTGCGCAGCGTGCGCTTGCCACACGTCACAGAAGCAGCACCGCGCGCAAGCGTGCTAGCGGCAGCCTCGATACCTTTGGGGCAATCATGAAGGACGTGCCTGCGGATATTCCCATTCGCTACGCAGTGCTGCCGCTGCGCCACCTGCAGTGGGGTGGCCGCATCGGCTTTGGCGCAAGCGGGGATGTGTTCATGGGTATCGACGTTTCCACTGCGACCGTGGTCGCCATCAAAGTACTGAAGGGCAGCTCGCTCTTTCAGGCTGCTCCACCGGCCGGTGCAGCGGTGGCTGCCGCACGCAGCGAGGCCTCCTCGGGAAGGCCAACAGCGCTGCCGGTGCCGGACGACGCGACAATTCTCCACTTGTCGAACATCAGCCTCGGTAACGGCACCGTGCCGGCCGGCCGTGTGGCGTCGGAAAGTTTGACCTCCGTTTCTCTCTCCTCCGCCTCTCCCACCACGGCGCTGCCGCAGGCGGCCGGGCGAGCCAATGAAAAAGAAGACGCTGTGGATTGCAAAAACTCGTTGCCGTCGCATTGCACCGCCACACGCGAGGACGACGACGCAAACGAAGAGTCGATCAAGGCGAGCGAGACGCATACCTCGCTGGCCTCGCCGTCTGCCGCCACACCGTGTGCCACCGCGCACAGGGGGTCCTCTACGGCGCTGGTGAGCACCTCGTCCACCTGTCACCACCCCGCGAAGGTCCAGCAGCAGCCACCTCGGCCTCAGCCGCACGATGAGCAATCTGCCTCGCCACTTCTCCGCAAGCACCTGCGGGAGATCATCTTTCTGACAACGCTGCAGCACCACCGCATCGTCCGCTTCCTTGGCTTTCAGTTTAGCGGTGAGGGCCGTCTGTGTCTCCTCATGGAATACGTGGCGGGGGGCACCCTGCAGACTCTGGTCAAGAACTTCGGAGTGTTCGAAGAGAACGTGATTCGTTTGTACACGTTGCAGATCCTAGAGGGCTTGGAGTACCTGCAAAGCAAGGGTGTGGTGCATGGCGACTTGAAGAGTGCGAATATCCTTGCTTCTGAGCAGGGTAGCGTAAAGCTGACCGACTTTGGCACAAGCCGATTCCTACGCGCGTGCACAGCAGAGGATAAGGGAGCCGGGGCAGAGGCCAGAGCAGACACTGAGCAAAGGAAGGCTGAAGTGCGTCGCGCACGTCCCTGGGAAGAGTCTCAAGAAGTCCACCATGCACCCGTGCAGCGAACGCACAAGCGCAATTACCACGGTAACTCTGCCGGCACCGATGCCGCTGCGGAAGAAGAATGTGGAAGAAAGGACGCCAGTAGCGGTAACTTAGAACGATGCACGGACTGGAGCAGCTTCGGAAGCGACAAAGAGCTCTACTCAGACTGCTGCGACAGCGTTGAGGACGAGGAAGAGGTAGAAATTGCCGGCAAGGACGACGGTACGGAGCATCGTGTGCTCTGCGGCACGCCGCTCTACATGAGCCCCGAGCTCATCCGCACACAGGAGCCGTCGTTCGCCTCTGACATGTGGGCTTTGGGATGTGTGGTGTACGAGATGGCCACCGGTGGCGTTTTACCGTGGCGGTCGGTGCACAACCTGAGTGCCCCAGCTGCCATTTGGTATATTGGCCAGAGGAACGAAGAGGACGACAGGCCCTCCATGGACGATGTCTTCACCGAGCGCAGCCGATTGAACCCCGCCAGTAACGACCAGTCGATTCTCGAGGCAGCGGATGACGCGCATGGGGGAGAGGACGGAGGGCGTCGTGGCCACAGCAGCAGAGGCGGCAGTAGCAGCGGAGGTCACTGGGGTCGCACTCCATCTCCTATGCTGTTGGACTTGCTTCAGTCTACGTTAAGTATTAACCCAGCACTGCGGCCCACCCCATCGGAGCTACTTCAGCACCCCTTTATCCGAAACGAAGCCTCGAAGGCGGCGCTTGATCGTTGGCACGCCGTGCTGGCGGCCAACCGCCACACTCCTAGTCAAACTAGGAAGCCGCACGACGAGGCGAAGGAGGATGGGGTGGCCCACCGCAAGATGAAGGCCGAGCTCGGTGCGACCACCAAGAGCACGCCGAGATCGGTGTGTGGAAGCCCAGGCAGCGCCTTTGAGACATCTGTTGTGGTGGCGAACAACAATCGTAGCAGCTCTTCAAGAGATGGCTCGCTGCACGCTCGCGCCTCTCGCTCCCCCCAACGCACGTCACCTTCGCTGCAAAGGACGCACATGGAGGAGCTGAGCGACAGCGCCCCTGCCAAGTTGGGCGGTGAGAATCCGCCAAGCGCGTCGCTGAAGCAGAAGGGTCATCGGCTACACACCCCGCCCCTGCTAGGAGAGCCGGCAACATCGCCATCGACAGGCACACCGCTCTCCGGCTCTGGGGGGCCCTCGGTCAACCTATTGGGCGACTCCTGGGAAGACGTGAAGCCGTCCTCCCTGCTGCCGCTTCCCACGCCAGCCAGCCAGCCCAAGCCGCATTCTTCACAGGCCCCCTCTGTCCTTGGTGTCGGCCACCCCGACTCACAGCCGCTCATCTACGAGCCCCCGCAGTTGCTTCACATGCGAGGGCATCCCATGGGTGCGCCAGGACTCATGTGTGGCGCGCCTTGTAGTGCAGCGGTGGCGCAGTGGTTGGCCCCGCAGAGCTTCTCGGCGCCGACCAACCTGTCGGACCCTCGATCCTGCGCCCCTGCCGCTAATCCTGTGCGTATGCAGCAAGTGCCGTACTCGATGCCAGCGATGCGGCAAGGCTCAAGCAACTCGTACCTGCGCCAGCATCAGCTGTTCCTCAAGCAGAATGAGCTCGAGCGTCGTCGGCTTTTGCTTTTAGTGCCACACGGAAGGCGCCCAATGCGCGGCCGCTTCCGCGCTGAAGGCGCTTCGCCACCGCAGCAGCACGGGCTGCCCGCTTCCTCGGCTCCTGTTCAGGCGGCGGCTGGAATCGTGCCCTTGTGCCCACCCAGCTATCCGTACGCAATGCAGCAACCGGTGCTAGAATACTCGCCTGGCTACAGCGATTACAACCCGCAGGTGAACACGCAAACGGTTGAGATGCGCCTCCCACCTGACTTCACAAGTCAATCGCTCTCAGTCTCACAGCAGCAGGGCGGGCAGCAGAAAGGGAGAAGCGACACCAACCGGTGGGTGGCAGGGGTGCGATTACCGCGTCTCCCCTCGAGCCAGCGGCCGCTCTCGCAGCAGCTGCGAGGCAGCAAGGCAAGGCACAGCAGCCGAAGAGAACGCGCGCGAAGTGCGCTGTCTACGACGGCAGCGGTCAGCCTCTCGCCTTCGCTGCGCCCTGAGGGCCGCAGTCTCGTCACAGAAATGCATCCAAGCCACGTGAGGGGCTGTGTAGCGGCTGCTTCTGTACCCGTGAGCAGTGGTCCTGTACTCTCACACGCATCACAGCAACTTGTGCCGCAGCTACATCTGTCCATTCAGGCACCGCGCCCTGCTGCAGGGGGCTTGACGATTGAGATGGACAATCTTTCGATATCATCACCACTAGTGCCAAGCTTGGCTGCAACAGCCCCACCTCTACCGCTAAAGGACCACGACTACCAACTCGGCTGCAAGCGTGTGCGCGTGCCAGTAGATCAGCCGGCCTCGAAACCTCCGCAGCCGCATTGTGAAGGGCCCGTTCTCCCCTCTCCTCCACATCCATGTCACGACAGCACCATTCAGCCGCAGTCGACCGCGACATGCCGCCTCGGCCCCGGCGGTGGCGACGGCTGTGGCGCCGCTAAGCAGGCTTCGCCAGCCAATGCTGCTGCTGTGGGGGAAGAGGAGGGAGTCGGCGCCGCCCAGCAGAGCGTTCGACGTGGGAGACAAGGCCGTCGGAAGGCCTCGGCCTCCTCCCGTCTACTGCTCCATCAGAGCCGCCTCCGCAATGCGCAGCGCGCGTCTCCGCTACTGAAGCAGCAGCTAAGCTTAAGACGCATCCAAACGCGTGTGGTGGAACATATCAGCAAGCAGCAGCCGCAGGAAGCACCGCGCTTGAGCGAGGAAGCGGCATCTTCCCAGCAGCAGGAGAATCCGTGCAGCACGAAGCAGCTGCTTGCGGCAAGACCGACAAGACAGAGCTCGTCTGCCCACACAAGCAGCAAGAAGCGGCGTATGCGTCCATCCCCGCGTACTTCTATGAGAGCGGTGAGTCGGCGGCGGCAGCAGCGAACGCAGTCTTCCGAAGAGGCAACACGCAAAAAGTGAAGGGGGACGAAGAAGCGAAATTTGAAAAAACAGCAACCACAACGTTGAACTCAGCAAGAAGAGCGGGGTCGGCAACGCGCGCACCCCTTTCTATCTATCTGCTGGAGGGCAGAGCGTCCTTTTTCTTTTTTTGTTGCTCTCCTTTCTGCGGCGGCGTGAAGAAAGACCTGGTGCGAATGCCTCTCTGTGTGGGTGTGTGCGCGCATGTGAGCGTGCTCTGAAATGGGCCAGAGTCCTTCACGCGGTTTGGGGCCTCAAAAGTGAAAAAAGAGGTTGAGGGGAAGGGCAGCAGCGGCGTGCTACTGCGACGCGCGGCACACCCTCTTCGTTGTGTTTCCACTCTCGCGTGCGCTTGTTCCTGCATGGGTGTGAGCGCGGCGTCCGCCTCTTCCCTGTTTCTGTCTTCTCACCAAGCCAAGACGCACGAGTAAGACATGGGCACGCATCCGCTTTTCACCAGCGAGCCTCAGGCGTCTTCTGTGCGTCTCCGCTTCCCCTTTTTCTTCCTCCCTTCCTTCGCGTCTCTCCCTCTGTGACTCTGTCGCTGGTGCTCCTTTAATAGAAGAAGATGTACAGAGCGCGTAGAGGCTCAGATGGCGCATCTCTTGCTGACCGCCCCCCTCCTCCCTCCGTCTTGCAGAATCAGTGAGACGGAGCCCTCCTGTGCTGATGTACGAAGGCGGGAGGGGAGAGGCAGTGCTGCCTCATCGTCTCTCGCGGGCGAGCTCTTGGCGAACCCAGGGATAACGTTGCAGGGCATCCTTGTATGGCCAACTCTGCAGTGCCGCGCTCGGTGGCGTCGGAACAGAACATGGATGCTGCGTTCTCGGGCGCACAGAGTGACCTCTTGCTTCATGCATGCGACTACTGCATGCAAGCACGTAAGCGGCCCTTCCTCACCGACCAACGTCCTCCCCTTTGCTTTCTACCGCCCCCAGAGCGCGTTACTCCTTTGGCGCCGGGCCTCAGCACGTAAACCGCATGCCTATGCACGCTCACACGCCTGCCTGCACATATGCGTACTCGCTGATTGGCAAGTTAGCACGCAGCTGTTTTCTTTTGCCGGAGGGACGAGATCAGCGGCAACAAGCATTGGTGGCGTGCGTGTATATATATATATATACATTTCTCCCATCGCAGCTTTATGTCTGCGATGCAGATTGGCCTCTCTGGCACTGTGCTCTCGCCTGCGGCGACCCCTCAGTGGCTGCGAGATATTGAAAGTCAGCTTCTCATCCGCAATGCAGTGGAGCTGAAGCCCTCACAGTCGCTCTTCCACAGCTACACCACTCTCCACACTTCGGTGCTACGCCTGCAGGCAGTAGAGGATGAGCGGCAGCAACTGCGGATGGAGCATAGCCGGCTCACGGAGCGGATCCGCGAGCTCGAGCGGGCAGCTGCCGACTCGTCTGTGCAAACATCACGCGAGCGTGAGTTGGAGGCGAAGAAAGATGCCCTGCAGGATCAGCTGCAACAGTACACACAGCGAGAAAGCGACTACTACAAGGGGCTGGCGGAGATGAAGGCAGTGAAGGAGGAGAGGGACAAGCTGCAGCTTAGGTCGAACAAGCTGGTCGCCGAGCTGGAGCAGCGCACATCAGAGCTACAGCTGCTGCACAAGGAGTACACGTCCCTTCGAGATGAGTACGACCGTGTGCGGCTGACGGTTAGCGAGGCTGATCGCTACCTACGCGAATCGAAGACCGCGAATGAGAAGATCGTTCAGCTTCAATACCGTATCGCAGCGCTGGAGGCGGAGGTCAACATGCTGCGACGCCGGCTGCAGGCTGCCCTGCAAGGTGAGACGGCCGCCTCTGTGGGCGAAGAAACGCGCGTGAACGCCGACGAAGATGGCGAGGGTGCTGAAGTGACTTCGACCTCCATCTACCAAACCGCCAGCCCGCATGCGGATCCGTGTACAGCACTCTCATCGAATCGACTCGGCGCAGAGCCCAGTCGCGCCTCCATGATCATCCCAGACGCGCACAATGGCAGCACGCTGCACGGGTTGTGTGTGCTGGATGATGGCAAGCACTTTCTGACTTCGGGCACAGACAAGTACATCCGCCTATGGAATCGCCGAAGCGCGCAGGCGGAGAAGTACTTTTCCTCGAACAGCATTGCCCTCGCCTTGGACACCACGTCCCACTACCTGCTCGCGGGATGTGCCGATCATGTCGTGCGCTTTTGGGACGTGAACAGCCTGCGGGTGCTGGAAATGACAGGTCACACAGAAAAGGTTGTCGCGGCATGTCTCTCCTCCAGCGTCCAACACGCCCTCACCGCAAGCTCGGATAGCACCATCAAGCTCTGGGATGTTCGTCGGCGCGAGTCGCTGCGCACGCTACTGTGCGAGAGCACCTGCAACGACGTTACTGTGGCTGGCGACACGGTCTTCTCAGCGCACTACAATGGCAAGATAACCGCGTGGGACCGTCGGACAGCAGTGCGCATCGGTGAGGTAGCCGCCCATCAGCGCGTGGCGACATGCGTGCGGGTGAGCGCGAATGGGCAGCTCTGCGTATCTATGGGCAAAGACAACATCATATCGGTACGCGACGCTCGTGTGTTCACTAAGGCGCTGTTCAGCATTGCTCCGGATCAGCTAACTGTGATGATGAACTGGGCTCGTCTGGCCATCGCCCCCAGTAAGCAGCTGTGTGCCGTGGGCAGCGGGCGTACCTCGGACCTCCTCCTGATACCACTTGACGGAGCAGGGGAGGGTAACGCTGAGGCGACTGGCAGCGCCTCCTCCTCAGCGTCGGTAAAGGTCTTGAAAGCATCTGTGCCAAACTCACCTTCTCGCGGCGATCAGAGTAGCAGCAGCAGCAAGGGACCTATCTTTAGCACTGCATGGGGTACAAGTGAGGGCGGTCCATTAGTGTCCATCAGCAATGATCGCTGTGTGCAGGTGTGGGAGTGAAAGACGTGCTGTTGGATGGGCAGAGAGGATTGAAAAGGGGGAAGAGAAGTGTGTAGCGGAGAGGAAGTGGTGTGCATGCCCTCTCCCAGGCACATTGAATCTTTCCATTTCCTTTCGTCATATTGTTTTCTTTGGATGTTTGCTGTCTTCATGAGAGAGAGGGAGAGGAATTGCGGAGCTTTGAGCTCGCTCTCGCCCTTCTCCGCCACACTCCCTTGCGTATGCGCGCGCGCACACACACGTGCACACAGGAGAAGTGATCATTCGTCGTTCCGTGGCCAGGTATCTCATTCAAGCCTGGGAGAGCAGCAACAAAAGCATGAAGGGGCACGTAGGATGTGCCTTTCACGCTGCCAGCGGCTGTCTTGTCACTTAGCAGCTCTGCGGATGCCCGCTATCGCTTGTGGAACTAGTGGTCAGCCGGCCCGCGAGCCATAGGGCGGGTAGAAATTCAGAACTCGGCGCGCCCCCTCTCGTTTGGCCAAGAGCGAAAACATTCGCATCGAATCTCTTCTCCCTCCCTCGCCCACGCCCACGCACCGCGCCCCCCTCACACGCACAATCACCATCACTCGTCACAGAGCTTTCCTCATTGTTGGGATAAGAGCTTTACAGCTGTTGTATTCGTCCATCGCAGCGTTACTGCCACCACGACGCAGGATCGGCGCTTTTTCTTTTTATACACCATAAATACATAAATATCAGCATTTATCACACTTTCCTCCTTTGGTGTTGCCGGTAGTGTGTATATGTGTGTGTGTCTCAACTTTTAGTGTTGCTCTGAGCATTTTGGACGATTTCGTGATTGCTTCGCATAGATCTGCGCTGGCTCGCCTGCTGGGTGAACTCGGTCTCTGCTTCGAGCGCTCTCTCCCTTTCTCCTGCACCTGTACGCACCCAAGTGCACTTCAGCACGGCTCAAGTCGACGCAGCAAGTCAAGAAGCGAGTGGGGTGGAGCAAGGGACGCTCAGCAGGCAGCTTGAGCGCCCCCTCCTTTTGTTTCGCTCAAGAAAGGCCCTATGATAGGCGAAGGCGAAGATTGGCGCTCCTCGACTCGATTCTTTCACAGCCCCTCCTCTCTCCCCTGCCTGGGTCAAAGTTTGGCTAGCGGCGTGCACGCTCAGGTGCGAGCGCACTTGTCTGTCCCTGTCTGTTTGGGCGAAAGAGCTCCAGTGTCTGACCACGTTCGCATCCGGCTATCGCTTCGCCTCTGCAGTATTCCCTACCAGAGAGCTCGGTCCACGTGAATGCGATGACCGGCTGTACGATGATGAGCTTGAGCAGCGGCAGCGTTCTCGGAGCTGCCCTGAGCATGGCTGTCACCACCATGGGAGCGGGCATCCTTACGCTTCCCTCCGCATACGCCGATGCCGGCATCATTCCCGCGACATTTCTCCTCGCCGGTGTCGGCATTCTCACGGTGTTCTCGATAGACTACATCATCCTGTGTGTGGACAAATTAGGCCGCAACTCGTACGAGGAGCTCACACGCGAGCTGCTGGGTAAGAAGGCGGAAGAAATGGTACGCTGGATGCTAATCATTTACAACACGGGATCTGCTGTTGGCTACCTTGTTGTCTTAGGCGACCTCGTAGCGCCGCTGCAGCCGCTCGTCACCAGCTACGTGCCTGCGCTCACCACACCGAAACGCTCGCTGCTCTCCTTCTGGGCTGTCTTCATACTGCCGCTCTCTTGCGTTCCCACGCTGGGATCTCTGCACATCTCCTCCTTCCTCGCCATCTCGGCGACCAGCTTCATCTGCATCCTGATCATTTTTCGATACTTCGTGCCGGGCCCAACGGAGCCATCCGCTATGACCACAGATGCCATCGCGAACGGCACAGCGGCCGTCTGCTTGTGGTGGGGTAGGTCTCCCCTACTCGCGCTACCAATCATCATGTTCTCCTTCGACTGTCAGTCTCTCGTGTTTCAGATATACGCCGGCCTCGACGACATGCGGCGCAGCGTCATGGTGAAGGTGGCCATCATGAGCCTCATTGTCACGAGCTTAATCCACGCTGCCGTTGGTCTCTTCGGCTACCTCTCGAACCCGGTAGACGTGCGTGACAATATCATCAACAACTACGACCCCAACGTGGACCGCCTGTTTAAGATTGGCTACATGCTGTACGCCGCACCGATAATTCTGGCATTCGTTCTGATGCTGTTCCCTATTCGAGATTCGATCTTTATTTTGTGGTATGGCTTCAGCTCCGCGTCGGTGGCGACGCACGTGCCGCGTAGCAGAGACTTCACGCGACTCGCACACCAAGAAGAAGAGCTGGAGCTGATCGTGAGTGTGGGAAAGGAGCATCAGCACAAGAACTGCAACGGTTTCGCTGGCAAGCACAAGAGCTACGGCAGCGCCAAGGAGGAGCTGGAGCACGTTATCGAGGCGAAAAAGCACCATAATGAAGTCGAACGGATTCCGCTACGTGACCACCTCATCATTAGCGTCACACTCAGTACTCTGTGTGTGGCGGTGGCACTGCTGGCGCCTGGGATCGTGTCAGTAGTCTCGTTACTTGGTGGTCTGTGTTGCTCCACGTTGTGCTTCATCGTGCCTGGTCTGTACCGCTGGCAGCTGCACTCAAAAAATGTTGCCCGCTGTCAGGCCTTTTGGGAGTTGGCGCTGATGGTGTTTATGATAGGTTTTGGCGTCCTTGCCGCAATATTTGGCACCGCCGTATGGATCAAGAGCTTCTTCTTCCTGTAGTGATCACGATGTGGCGATCAGAGGACGTTTGCCCACCACGAAAGCTGCTGGCATATATATATATATATATATGAGTGTATGTGTGAGTGCGTGCTCACTTAGTTGCTCTACTGCTCCGTTCGAAGCCAACTCCGCACCCTTATCGCTTTTCTTTTGTATGTATGTGTGCGTGTGTGTGTGTCTGCATATGCTCGCGCGTGTGTGTATGTGTGTGTTTGTTGTCTGCTTTCCCTTCACCTCCACCCCATTTTTGGCATGCCTTGTCATATATCAACGTTCCCCCACCCCCACCCCCACACCTCCATTTCTACCACGTCCTTTGAGTGTAGGTGTGTGTACCGTTCCCGCATTCGCTAACGACCCACACCATTCCACTGTGAAAGCTGCACACCCATCCATTCATCCATCCACCCACTCATCCATCCATTCAAGCGCCCCACCCCAACAGCAGAAGTCAGCTCATTTTTTTTCTTTCGTTTTTCTCTGTGTGCGCTCTCACTTTGAATGATCGTTTCTTGACGCTCTTCGTTTCGTGTTTAGACGTTTTTTCCCGTTTCGCTTCGCACCTTTTCCCTGCGTGTGCCTCTTCTCCTCATCCCCTATTTCTGCTGTCTTAGTCCACCGCCTCTGATGCTGTCGCTGCCGTCCCTCCTCTCTCTCCCATTAAGCAAGGTACACGTACGTATTTCAGTTGCATATATGCCCCCTCTCTTCTCTTGCCGTGCGCTCGATCGATTCGACTGCTCGACCCTCCTCGTGCCTTTCTCACGCCCCTTTATCTGTCTTCGGCGTGTCCTCCTCCTTTTTCCTTTATTCCGTTCAGCAGGCTCGCATGTCGCACCAGCGTCACTGTCCGGTGCATGAGCAGAGGGGAGGAAATTTTTATTGTTCTCTGTTCTTTTCCCTCCTCACACCACCTCTCTTTTGCGATCGCGGCTTCGCCGGGCGGCGCCGTGTGTGTGTGTCTCCTCTGACCCCCCTTCCTCACAGCTGACGCTGGGTTCCGCGCCCTTTGTGCTCTCGCATTGTTTTATTAGCCTGTGTCTGCCTTTCTATTCCGTGTTGCGCAGAGAGAGCACCGCGCTTCACGGCGGGCCCTCTGGGTGAGAAAGAAAGGGGCGAACGCAAGTCGAAAGGGGAACCGTCGCGCAATGCAACATGTGGTAGCATCGGTGGATGTCACCGCCTTTCTCGCTACTCGCCCACCCCCTCATCCTTCTTTTCTCCTCACGAAACAAGGGTGCGCGTCCTTCTGCGCTTGTCGCTCTAGGCGTGCCCTTCCACCGCGATGCGTTAGTAAGGGGCACTGCAGCAAGCCCAGCCTTGTCTCCTGTCATCTCAAAGCCACAGCGGGAACGGCATTGACCGAACAGGTGCACACCTACATATACGTATCCGTGATTCTCTGCGCGAGGGGGGTGGATGAGAGAGAGGGAGAGAGAGGTCAGTGATAGATACGTCCCGCCGGCGCACTGATGAACGCGTGTGTGCGTGCGCGTGCGTGACAGGTGCAATGATGACATGAGGCGTCTCGGGACACAGAGCGAAGTCAGGTTACGTTCTCCTGTCGCTGCTTCCTCTCTCTCTGTGTGGGACTTTTTTCTTCACATGTTCGCGGATCCCGCTCCCTTTGAGCGCACGCGCCCACGCACCTGAGGCCCTCTAAGTGAGTAGCGAAAGGCGATATAGCCCATTGGAGGAATCGAACGCTGTTGGCACTACAATTTGTTTTTCTCTTCCATTCGTGTGCGCTTGCTAGGGGGGGAGGGCTGCGTGTCTGTGTGTGTGCGGGTGGGGAGGATCCTCTCTGTGTTTGCGTCCAGTGCTGAGAGCTAATTCCTGCTCCCCGCCGCTGTGATGTGGTTGGTTACTTTCGTCCATCACGTCCTTTTCCTGTTCTTCCTCTCGGCGTGTTTGTGTGTGTGCGTGTGTATGCGCAGTGCGTACAGACTCCCTCTCCCCGGATCTTCTCTGACGACCTTTTGTATGCGTGTGCTTTTCGAGTGTTTGTTTTCACCGCGTGCAGGGCACCTGTGACGGCGCTGCTGGCGCGCCACGTGAGCGCCTCTCACACCCGCTTGCCTTCAGCCACTGTGAATTCCTGCGCGAGGGGAAAGCGGGCAGGCCTGCCATTGCGCCGGCATGGCGGCGCCACCGCCTGGTCTTTGTCGCTGGAGCATCCGGCACGGCGCACCGCGCCCGCGCAAGGCGTGCGGTGCTCAGAAGAGAGCCGGAACGGTAGCCGAGAGAAGGCGGGAGGAGGCGCGCAGCACGTGCCCGAGGAAGGGGGCAGGGAGGCTGAGCTGCGCCTGTCGGCGCACAGCTGTGCAGGTGGGGACGGTGGCCGAAGGAGACACTGAATGGGACGACCGAAAAAGAGAAACGGTCAGTGTTGTCGCTTTGGTGTCAGCGTCTGTTCTGCTGCCAAAGGCTTCACGCCTCTTTGTCTCTCTGCGTATCACCGCGTCCTACCCTCCTCCATTTTGGTGCGCACACACCACTACCCAGCTGCGTCTGCTTCCCTCTCCTTTTCTCTTTGCCAAGTGCACAAGTGCCTCTCCCTTCTGTGTCGACGCTCTCCCTTAGGCCGATTACTTCCGCCCTCGCCTCCATCCATGGCGGTCCT
Organism: Leishmania martiniquensis; assembly: GCF_017916325.1. Taxonomy (NCBI): domain Eukaryota; phylum Euglenozoa; class Kinetoplastea; order Trypanosomatida; family Trypanosomatidae; genus Leishmania; species Leishmania martiniquensis. The sequence continues at coordinate 653,516 of NC_090168.1, forward strand.
CCGGCGGAAAACTGGTCCGTCCGCGGCGGTGTCTCCCTCATGACAGAATCGGCGTCGATGCGGGGTGGACCCGTCCCAAGTCGAGGACCGCTTAAGTCTTCGCTTTCCGTGCAGCCACGAGCGCCCGTGAAACAATAGTATGGTGAGAAATGGATGGAGGGCCTGGGCATCTTCAGCTGTCGCAAAGTTTTGCTAAATGGGCGAGCGTGGAGGAGGTAGAGGTCAGTCGTCGGAGAGCAAGGCGGGCGCGCTTGGAAAGAGAGAAAGGGGTGGGCTGGACAGAGAGAGTGAGAGGGGGAAGCTGCAGCGGCGCACATATATGAGTGGAAGGGGGGAGAAAGGGAAGCGTGCTGGAAAGTCCAGTAGGAGTGAAGCGGGACGTGTGCATATTGTCAGCGGGGGAGCGCTACAGCAGCAACAAGCACGCACCTCTCTCTGCTCTTTGCTTTCTTTATTTCTCTGTGTAGTTGCTCCCTGAACTTTCTCTCTCCCCTATCAAACACTCTCACTTCGCGATGTGCCTGTGAACTTATCCGCCGTAGCTTTTCTTCGCTAGCGCTTTTCGTTGCTGTTTCGCTCTCACGGACGTTTGTCCCGCTCGCTTCTCTGTACGCTGGAAATTCCCTGTCGCGCCCGTGTCTTCTTGTGTAAATGGGGTCCTCCCCCCTTTCCCTCTTTCAGTGGAAATTCGTTGCTTTCGCCACGGTCCCCTCACAGTTTTCTTTTCTTTGAGTTTCAGAGCTGCAGTGTCTGTGCATGCACGCGCACGTGTTCACGTGTGAGTGAGTGTCTCTATGCGTGTCTGCTTGTGTTCCCTTTCGTTTTTGTTGCAGCACAAGCTGGATGCCGGCAGTGGACTTGAGTACGGAGCAGCAGCTGCTTTGGGCCTGTCGTTGTCTTCGTTTCCTTTTTTTCGCGCGCTTCTTCCACACGCACGCGTCCCCCCCCTCCTCTTACGTCTTACGTCCGTTGCTTTGAACGCTGGTGACGTCTCTCCGACATGTACTCGTTGCTCTTTCGTTTTCTTTTGTCTAAAATGCCGTGATTTTTTTTGGTGTGTGCCACGCTTCAGTCTCTATGCACGGGTTAGTTTTTCTGCGCGCTAACCCTGTCTTTGGTGGGAACCGGCACTGAATTGCCATGGTGGTTGAGGCTCTCTCGTGATTATTACGGCCTTTTCCTCTTCTCTCCCTCTCTCCTCATAAATCTCTGTCAGTGGCTGCAGAAGAAGGAATGGAAGGGAAGTTGTGAGACGGCATTTTACACAGCTGACACAGAAGCTTTCTGCTCACCTTTGCGGTCTCGGTCGCACACACACTCTCTCTGCCCCCCTCCGGGCGGCGCTCATCACGCGTTCATCGAAGTTGCTGCTTGTTGGCACGTGTATCCCCTTTCTCTCTCCTTTTTCCTATTCTTCCTCTCCTCTTGCGCGCGTCAATGGCTTAGCGCCTGTCCATCGCTTCCCCTTCTCTGGGGCCTTTTGTCAAACCTGCGGTAGTGCTCGCGTGTGCGCCACCACCGCCAAGCGCCATTCCCTCCCTCCCACTTCCACTCCTTCCATCGCTGGTCGGTGATTGCTGTACGCTCTCGCCTTTGTGTGTGTGTGTGTCTAATGGAGGAGAGCCAACATGTGCGAAGGTGTCTGCCTCAGGTCCGCCTGAATTTCTTCGCTACCTCCCTTGACCTCCTCCCTCCCTCATCACTCTCTTACCACCGCCCGTAATTTTCTCCTTGCCAGTACACCTCAGGTGTATGCGTCTCTTCTGAATTTCGATTCGCCTTATAAGTCTCTGTGTCGACCTCTCACGCTCTCCTTTCGCCATGTCACAAAGTGGCGCGAAGTTTTCTTTGAAGCACTACTTGCTCATCTTCAACAGACGTTGAACACACATACACATATATTTATGTATTGGTATATATATATATACCAAAGCGAACAGGCACTCGCTCTCCCCGCACGTGGCAGGCGAACGATATCCGCTGAGCAGACGGGGGGGGTGTAAACGCACACACCGTACGTGAGGGTCCGTAATAATTTACAAATAAGGGAAAGGGCTAAAAAGATAAATGGAAAAAACACCACAGAGGTGAACAAGGTGCGGTTGGTGCGACCCGCGTCGATGACAGCGGCGAAGGCGCGTCCGACACAAGTACGCGCGCAGCCTTGTCGTATAGGTGCGAGGTCCGTCGCCCGTATTCACCCCATCCATCGACCTCTCTCTCTCTGTTTCCGTTTCCGCCTTCAGACCTTACATCCCACGTCAGCTTCCCTTACATCGCTGACCACTTCTCTCGCTTGTCCGCCCGCTCCCTCATTGCCTCGCCCGTGGCTGCTGCCCTTCGCCTTTTTGCATGCACTTTGGGATCCGCGGTCGGAGTGTGGGTGGCGGCTCTCTCGGCACCAACGCAAGAGAGCCGAACCGAGTGCGGTCAAGGCCTCCGTAACACAACACGCGCACGCACACACGCCTACGAAACTAGACGAAGGGAGGGGGAACCAATGTGGCAGTCACGACGAGTGCAAGTGACTGGCAGCGGCGAGAGTATCCAGCACCTGATCCGCGATGTGCGCCGCCCGTGTGTGCTGTCTATGCTTTCATGCTTCACGGTGGCAGCCCGCACTGCCTGCCGCTGCTGCTGCTGCTCGGGTGACTTCTCTAAATTCTGCGGCACCAAACTGGATCGCATGGCTCAGGTGGAAGATCTCACCTTCAGCGGGAGACCCCGGCGCTCACATGTGTTCAGCCTGCGCTCGCCGGCTTCAGTGAAAGAGGAAGAAGCGGGCATCATTGCGGAATGGGTGCCAGACGTCCTGGGCTACCATCTGCCGCTGGATCAGCGAGAGCAGCCTGAACCTGCGCCAAAGGCCCGTGTGACTGAAGCGGCTGGCTCGGAGGTCTCTGTTACTGCTGAGACGCACGGTACAGTGCAACAAGGGCGTCAGGAGGTATCGAGCGTCGCCAGCGACACGTGCACGGGCAGCCAAGTCGGCGGGGGCGACCATCAGGGCGGCCATTCCGATGGCCCCCCGTTCTACGGTCCTTGGCCAAACTTTGCAACCTCACCGGTGCTGGAATGGAGGGGATGTCTGTGGCAATGGCGTCCTGTACGGCTGTCGTCTGCAGCAGGCGCGTCACACCAGGGGACCCGCACCACTGTCGCATCGACGCGGCTCAATAGGGAGGATCGCCCTTCACAGAGCATGGCACAGTGGCCCCCAGGTGCCGAAAAGGGTCCCACTGGTGATGTGTTGGAGAAAAGCTCACGAGGCTATTACCTCGTACCGTTTTTGCTCTGCCCGACGCTAGAAGTGCTCGCCATGGAGCCCTTCATGCATGATAGTCTGCGCGGTGAACTTGCAGCGGCACAAAGCGCTTGCCTTAAACAGCACCCGCACTGGTCAGAGTACACGAAGTATGGCAGGTCTGGCAGTCGCCACCGCTCAGTATGCCCTGAACTCGAGGCGTCACTGTGGTCTATATTCATGCCTACTCCTGTTGGTAATCTCGGCATTCCCTCCCCCGAGTACTCGAATGGCGATGCTGCGATGAAGCAAAGCACCGTGTTCGAGCTGCCGACCTTCGCAATGATTCAAGGCGAGCCACCGATGAGGGTAGGCGGACGCGTTGGTGCTGGGCTCAACCCTGGAGCAACCCGCCCAACGCCGCCGGAAGAGGAAACATGGGATGCCGTCACGGCGGAGAGGCGGGTAGAGCCAAGCGCCGCAGAAGGCAGCCTGGCCGACCCATACACGCATATATTCTGCTCGAACACGAGCAGCGCATGCGGTCATACTCATTTGCTGCGGACAGGCAACAGGGCGCCAGCAGCCCCCAAACCTTCCGCCTGCGACTCGTCGAGTCCAACGTTCCCCCTCAGGTGCCGCAACGCTGTAGGTGGAGGACTTGCAGAGCTCTTTCTCGCCGTCGACCGCTACGCTGCCTTGATCGCGCGGGGTGAGTTGACGCTGTCCGCCGCCTGCTGGGCCACGCTCTGTGATACGAAGAGTTGGTGGGTCGTGCAGCGTCTACGCGTGTGCTCGCTAGAGGTGGAACGTGAGTTGCTCGCCGCGGCTGAGGCGCACAAGCGCTGGCAGCAATCCGCGCTCTCACGCAACCGCACCCTGGTGGGGAAGAGCAGCCACGGCATATGCTTTCACGACTACCCGTTCTTGGCGCAGTGGCCCAGTGGGGGAGGGCGAGGGAAGCGCGTGCAAGCGTCCGAGCCTGACACATATTGACGGGTTGGGGGGAAGGAGGAGGTGAGGAGGGGGAGACCGGAGGAGATGTTTTGGCAGGGAAGGGGGGAGATGTGAGCACCTTTTCGGAATCGGTCGTGTGCGCGTGCGCATGCGCGATGGTAGTAGGAGGGCATCGAAGGAAAAGAGAAGACATACCTCTAAAGCTGAGACGCCTTGCAGCACGCTTCCCTCTCCATCAAGCGCCCTTTCCCCCTCCCCTCCCCTCCTCCCCCCCCAACCAATGCGGCCGCTTCAGAGAAATTGACCGCCTCTTGTTGCGGCCCCTTCCGATCAAATCTCTTCTTCGGTGGTCCGCCGTGATTGCGTCTATTCTTTATGTTTCTTTTTCGCCTTGCTTTCTTTGGTTTCTCTGCTATTTATTTTTTCGCCCCATCCCCCCCACTCCCGCGAAGCGAGGCAGAGACGAATCTCATCGTCACCACAACCACAACCACCACCGCGGCCCTCCCAGTCGCTTTTATGTGCCCCTTCTCGCCGCTGCGGACCTCCTTTTTTTTCGCGAGGCTCATTCACAGGCGGAATAGGGGATGCTGATCACATCGGCTCTTGTGCCCCTCCCGCACCGCATGTGTATACGTCTAGCGTGGGCGTGCCCATGCGTTCGAGGTGAATGTGCCTCCCATTCCAGTCACCCCTCTTGGCAGGGCGCCGCCCGGCGAGATGAGGGAAGGACGTGATGGCTATCCTTCATCATCCCCTACCCGACCTCTGGTGGGAAACACAGAGCCAAGTGAGCTACACGCAATGCATAGTTGTGTAGGAGGGGGTGATGGGGACCCCTCTGCCTGCCTTGGTAAACGGTACGCACGTGCTTCAGCCGTATCCCCCCTCCCCCTCCACCCTTGAAAGTGTGTTTGGGGTGGAAGGGGGCCTGGTGACGGCGGGCGGCCGCCCTATTTACCCATCAGCCTCTCTCTCCCTTGGACAAGAAGCTTACTCGCCTGTGCTCTCTTCCGCATGCTGTACGCTTCTTTTCCGTGTGTGACGGTGGCGTTGCTGGTGCCTTGCGCCAACTGCTCCGTGGTATGGTCGCATCACCTGTCACGGCCACCAATCCCCCTCCCCTCTGGACTGAGCAAGTCATGTACCTCATGCGTAGAGTGGGTCGTCTGCCCGCATAGAATTCCCATTCCCACCCCATCTACCAGGACTGCTATCCTTTTTGGCTCTCTCTCTCTCGCCCTCCCCCCTCCTCAACAAAACAGTCCGACGACACCACGACCGCTTCGTCACCTCATTTTTCGACGAAAGATCAGCAGCAGACAGCAAAGCAAAAGAGCGTAACGCGGCTAGGCGGCATCACGAAAAGAGGGAGAGACGACGGGCAGAAGATACGAACCGCGATAACGGCGATCGGAAGAGAAACAGGTCGATCGCGCGATTGGAGCACGCACACCTACAAGCCGTCTCTACGGAAAAAAATCGATACAATAGCAGACGTAGTTGTCTCTTCGCTTGCATGAATACTCACACACGCACACACACGCAAACACGCAAACGCACAGCTGAGAGATCGGAAAGACTCTGGCAGCTCTTAAGGAAAAGACACCCGTGGAGGTAAGGCTGATTCTTCAGCTGCCCACCTGTGGCTACCCGTCATCTCTCTCCTCTCTCTTTACCCATCGGTGTCGCATCTAGCTTCTTCGTGTTTCTTGAGCCCGCGGACAGTGGGGTAGCGGAGACTCTAAAAGCCTCTACGCCTCTTCTATCAGCCTCCGACCTTTTGTCCCTTCTGAAACTTCACCACGTGTCCGTGCCTCCTCACTATTCATTAGCGAACGCTCAGCCTCTCTTTCCCGCTGGTGTGCTCCTCTCTCGTTTCTCTGCTCGGGTAGCCCCCCTTACCTTCGTTGTCGTTGTTTGTCCAATCTCCTCCTCTTGTCTCCCCTCTCTCCCCTCCTGTCGATTCCGGTGGAGTGTTTGAATCCTTCCTTTTACCTTTTTTTTCGTTGCGTTGGCTCTTCTCCACTGCGGGGCGTGTATGTGTGGTCCTTTACCTTTTCTCGGCTCTTCTCCGCCTCTATTTCGCAGTTTTAGCGCTGTGGCCTCGCTCCCCCTTCCTCTATTCAACTGCCCTCCTCACTCACAAGCTTCGTTTCCTCTCGTCTCTGCCTCTTTCTCTCCCACTCCCTTCCTCTCTTCCTCTGCTTTACTCCTCCGACAGCGGCCAAACCACCATTGATACTATCAGGAGAGGTTTTGTTGCTATTCAAGGCAGGGGGAAGACTGAAAGAGCGGTAGGGTGGGTCTCTGTTCGAAGCCTCTCTACCCCAGCCTGCCACAGCTGTTGCGCCTTCGATTTTTTGCCTATTCTTTCGTTTGAGTGTATGTGTATGCGTGTGTGTGTTATTTTTTGTGTGTGTGCGTGTGCTCGATCTCGTGTGATTCACTCGTTTTTTTTCATCTCACCCTTTCACTTTCGCTTTCTTCGCACGTGAACAATCTTTACGCTTCGCCCTCCCCCCCAGACCTTTTTTTGCTTGTGCGTTTGTGTGTGTGTGTGTGTCTTTCTTTCCCCCTCCCCCTCTGCGCTCTAATTTCATCACACGATCGGCACACTGTGCTGAGTTCAAATTTATTTTTCAACGCATACGTTTGTAGATCGAACCCATCCCTCAATTTTTCGAATACCCAAACCGGGCACACGCGCGAAACCCACAACCACACACTAACTTCGCTCCGCCTCAAGCCATTCCACTTTCCCTTGCATCTGTTTTTCTTCTCCGTTACCTTCCTTCCCTCCTCGAACCTTCGAATACGAATTAGCCAAACCGCAAGCGCACACGAAGGGTGTGTGCGCGCATTCAAGCATATAGCGGCCTGTGCAGAGCACTCCTGCTCCTTCATTAGGGCCTAATTTCCTCTCTCATCGAACGACCGTCTATTTTTTCTTCTTCAAGTGTGTGTGCGCATACTCTCTCTTTGCGTGTGCCTGTGACTGTGTACGTGCGTGCGTGTGAGTGTGTCTTATTCAGTGTGGCGATCGTCTTTGTTCATTCATCCTCCTCCTGCCACGTCTCCGTGGTTTCTGCAGTCCATTTCCTCAGAGAGAGAGACTCGCTCCTCCCCCCTTCTCCCCTCATCATCATCATTCGTCCTGCATTTATCTTCCGTTTATGCTCTTTTCTCTTTCGCTCGCTCCACCTCTCCGCCTTCTTCGTCCCTTCTCCTTCCCGTTCGCATCTGCTTTTTTTTTTGCTGTTCGTGTTTAAGCACCATTTCCTCTCATTTCGTGCGCGTGCGTGTGGTTTTCGATCCCTCTTCTCAGATTCCTTTGTTGTTGTAATCCTCTTTGCTTCACCCTCGCACCTGACGTTGAGTGACACTCCTCCGCGTCGTCCAGTGCGTGTGTGTACGTCTTCTTTTTTTTGCGCTTCGCACTAATTCCATCCTCCATAGCCCCTCCCCTCCCCCTCCCCCCTCTCTCTCATCGGCTTCCCCCCCCGTCCGCATACACCCTCTCCCTCGACCCCGCAGCCTCTCCAACGCTGCTCTCTCCCGAAGGGTCCACAGTCTCGTTTGTGCATTTCTTCCTCTTCTCCCCCCTCTCCCAACTACCACCGCCGCGCCTTCCGCTCAGCGATTGCCCCCCACCCTGCTGGCTTGGTTGTATCGCATCTTCCCGTTGTTTCGCTCATTTTGTGTCAGCCTCTCCCTCCCTCTCCCTTTCCTTTTTGTTTTTTTAGCTTTCATCACGTTGCTCCGTCACACTCTCTCGCACATCTGAGGCTGGCAAAGCCGCCTTTCCAGAAAAAGAAAAGAATCAAAAATTCACGTATCTGTTGGCTGCGCGTGCGTTTGGTGCTGGTGTCTGCAGTTGAGGCGCATTCAGTCGTGTCTTCCCCCTCCCCTTCCCAGCCTGCAACTGGCTCAGAAATGCAATAGCTGTCACCCACTCATATACCATTCTTGCTCCAAGTGACACGCTCTTCGCTACCGTTTGTCTTTGCGCGCCCGCTCGCTTTATTTAAGTAATTGTGTGCCTCTACAGATCGAAGCAATCACGACTCTTAGCGTGTCTGTGAGAGCTCTTTTTTTTTCTCTTCCCTTCATCCTCCTCCCTCACACCTCCCCCCTTGCCACCGACACACAAGCCACCATCAGACACATATCCACACTCCAGCACTCGTGCGTTCTTTCCCCTCGAAGGCGCACGCGCGTACTCCCTTGCCCGGAAGGAGGAGGAGGGAGGGGGTGCGGGTACTTTTCTTTTCCTTCCTGACGTGTGCCTGTGTATGCGTGTATGTGTCGAAGCACCCTCTCCTCCTTTGTGTATCCTTTCCTGCATTCTCCCCGGGCGTTTTTGTTACTCTCTTTATGTGCAGTGCGTGGGCTGTTCCCCCTCCCCTCCCCTCCCTCAGTTTTTCTCTTCCTCTTCTTCAACTTTCCATTTGGTGCATACTCCTCCTCTCTTTTTTCCCCTTTTTGGATGGTATCACCGTCCTCCGTGCCCTTCTCAGCTACGTAGGGAGTCGACCGCAGGCCTCTCGCATGTGTGTATGTGTGTGTGTCTTCTTTGCGCGCACGCTCTCTCCCTCTCTCTCTCACTTCTGCAGGGCACCGTAAAGCAGTCGACCACCCATGTACAACTTCATGGTTGGCGCGAATGCGCCTTCGACGATGCAGCAGCAGCAGCAGCGGCCAACTGCGCCAGCAGAGCCACCCCCCGTATTCCATCAAGCGACCGCAGGTGCTATCCTTGGTGGCATGACGACACGCGACGCATCCACGTTGCTTATCAATGCTGCACAGCGCCGTCAGCCCTCAAACCTATACAGCAGCTGTGGCCACAGCTTAGCGGCAGCAGCAAAGCAGGAATGGGCAACTGTTTCTGATTCCTACAGCACCTTCCCGGCGCCTGTTGCTCGGCCCTCTAACAGCGGTGTACACAGCCTCAGCGGCATCCGCAAGCAACCAGCACAGCAGCTACACCAGCGCACATACGCCGCTTCCCTGCAATCACACGAGCACCTCGTAAGCACCACCACGCCCGCCCCGGGTCCCTCATTGCCATTGCCGCAGCAGCACCAGCAGTTGTCGTCTGCCGTAATTCTCAGCGGAAAGTCGCTTCGCGGACACTTCGACAGCGCCCCCTTCTCCCCCTTCACGTCGACGGAAGTGAAGGCGACTCGATCAAAGTCTGACGCCAGCCAACAGCACTACGGCAACACGAGTCATCTCCGTCTGTTTCACACGTCCAGCCCGAGTCGCGCGCGGCCTACGCCACAGGCGCCGGCGTTACCGCAGCAAAACCAGCAGCCGCAGTTGCCAGTAAGCAGCAACGCGTGGACAGCCGCCACCGCTGCCGCTATCATGCCGCCCTCTCCCTTTGCATCTCCCTCGATCCAACCTCTTAGAGTCAACACCTCTCCTGGGTACTCGTACTGTGTAAGTGGCAATGCTGTGCCGGTACCTCCAGCTAACGGCCCAGCGCCACGTGTAATGAGTGCGGCGGTGCCCATGCCCAGCCAGCCACAGACCGCCCACTCGGCCGCCTCGAAAACTCCGCCAACGAGACAGACCCGTACATCTACTGCGCGCCCGAACGCACACCCAATCCTGATTGGTCACCCGACCTTGAGCAGGAGCACAGCGGCCCTGCTGCAATCAGCCACAAGCGTGGTGCACATGCGACCCCACTGCTTGACGGACGCCAGTGCGAACGAATTGTTGGGGACGACGTATTACTTTGAAGCCGTCCCACGCGGCGACAGTCTCAGGAATAACTCAGGGGATTCCTACAGGTCACTAATTATCGAAGGGACGCACCCGCCGCCGCCGCACCTTCAACGGCACTACCTGCAGCCTGCCGGCCAACCGCAGCACCGGCCGCAATGGAGCGTGGAGCAGCAGCCAGCGTACTCCCCCCCCATAGCGCATGACGGCAAAATCAATCATTTCGTGACAGACACCGTGGCGGGTGGCGCAGCGACTCAGCAACCGCCTTCGAAGCAGGGCGAAGCGGCGCCCTTGACAGTGGTCCACTCTAGTGCCGCCGGCCCCGAGCAAAGCGTGGCGCTGCAACCGCCACTCGCTATGGATGAGAGCGCCTACATGGGCCAGAGCAGTGGGTACCAGCTACAGCAGCAACATCAGCTTATACATCAGAGTAGCGCTGCGGAGCTGGCTACCGACGCACGTGGCATTGCGCGCCGCAACCGCGGCAGGGCTGTTCTCTTCGTGGGGCAGCTCAATTACGAGGCGACGGAAGCGGATGTGTCGCAGGTGTTCTCTTGCTACGGCAAGCCGCTTAGTGTGGTGGTGCTCAAGGACAAGGGCAAAGCTGCCAAAAAGGGGGGTGCGGGCACCGGCGGCTCTGCATCAGCGCACCGTAAAGTGGGTGGCTCCGCCTTCGTCACATATGGTTCCACGCTGGAGGCTGACACAGCCATTATGGCGCTTCACGGCCGGTATAATGCCAAGGGCGACGACCCCGACAGCATCGACGAGTCGAAGCACCTGCAGGTAAGCTATGGCCAGCAGACAGGCTTGATATCGACATTTGGTATACGACATGCGGAGAGGCTGCATGCCCTGAAGCCAGAGAACCCCATCCCCTTTCTGGTGCGGAACTTACAGAAGGGAAGCCGTGAAGCTCAAGAGGCTCAACACGCGTGCGAGAAGGAGAGAGAGAGAGAGCGCTGTGGTGCGTGGCGAAGGGAAGAAAGGTGAAGCTAGGTGGAAAGAGCGGCAGGCGCCAAGATGGCTCGGCTGAAAAGGCCTATTCGATTACTTGGAAGAGAACAGCGTGCTATGAGCGGGGAGGGGGTGGCGGTACGCAGAGTTGCAACTGAGAGTCCCTCTTTCTCGCGTGTGTATTTGTGTGCGTGTGGACTTCCTCCCCTTTTTCTCCTCATGAAGTCCCTTGACTTGGGGACGGCGCAGCGTGCGGTATCTTGGGATGCCGAACCCAACCTCTAGGAAGCCAAGCAGCCCTCTTACCCCTGCCAACGCCGGCCTGCATGTGTTACTGGAGGGCTCAAGTACCCACGGCGCGGTGGGGCCAGGGCGATGCATCGCTGCTGATGTCAGCAGTCGGGTCCCTGGACTGCGCTGCGCAGGAGCGACGTGTGACAGGGATCACGTCTATGCCACCCATATGCTAGGCAGAGTGTTGCAGCGGCACGAGCATAACACATGTAGCCCTCATGGTCTACTGGCCTGGAATGCCTGAGCCACCCCGGGTGGGGGATGCACCAGGTAGTGATTGGCATGATGTGAGCGGCTGCGAGGCGACCTGCGATCCGTGTAGGTGCGCGGGGTCAGGAGAAGGGGTCGTGCTCAGGTGGCCGAGTTGGCGCTGTTTTGCGGCGCGTGTCGACCGCTGCGTCGCGCGAGTCGGAGGGGGGCCTGTGGCTGGGCCGGGAGGAGGGTGACGTTGAACTCACACTCTGTGGCAGAATGGATGCGCTGAGGCACACCTCTCATAAGGCTACTGATTTTCTCCTCCTACTCACTTCGTTTCAGAGTGCATGCATCCATCATTACTCGACTCTGTTGTTGAGGTGTGTGTGGTGGCATGCAGTTTATGCTCTGTGCAAATCCCCCCGCTGCCCAATTCTTTTTCCCTCAACCCCCCCTCACCCACACAGTTCACAGGTGTTATTTTCTTTACTGTTTGTGTCGCTGGTCGCCTGTTTTCATCACTCCTCTCGCTCGTTGTGTATACTAATGTGTCTATGATGGATCCCCCTTCCCCCCCTCCTCTCACCTCTCACCTTCCGCCCCTCTCCGCCCCCACCTCTTCTGTGTGTGTGTGTGTGTTTTAGGATTCGCTTCCCGCTCACCCGTCGCAGCCGCGTGTGCTGGAGTGGTTGTGTGCACATTTTCAAACCTGACTCAATCGAGGAAGGGAGTCGAGTGCCTCAGCCTGCTCCTCAGGCTGCTTGCGGAAGTCGCTTCGCTTTTCTGGATAAGCGTGTGCCTAGCACGTTCTTGGCAATCAGCACCTGAGAATGAACTGAGAGGAAGCCAAAGGCACGCGCACAGTCATGCAGAGGAGAAGTCATTCGCTTTCAGCCACGACTGTGGTCAGCTGAAAGCGGCAGGTAAATGGGGTAGTGTTGTAGGGGTGTTTGCAGCACGGACCTGTTGCTTTACTTCCCCCTCCCCCCTCCGACGGACACAAGCACACACGCCATCCTAAGCCACGTCAGCTTTTCGCTTACCATGCGCCTGTTTTTGCTCACCTAAGGTGCAACGACCTTCGGGTTGTTTTTATTCCGCCGTGCTCGCTCTTCTCTCTGCTCACCTTTCACACACACATACACACACACACACGTATCAAGCACTCATACTCAAGCCAGGCGCACTCGGCATCGCATTCTCCGCACACATGTTTGTTTGCTGTACATCTTCCTCCTTCTCAGCCCAAGTCCAATTGTGCTACTCCTCCTCATCCTCCTTCCCCTCCCGTAATTGCGCAGCCCTCTCTCTCTCTCTGCCTTGCTCTCTTTTACGTTGTCATTGCTGGTGGCCCTTCTCTCTCTTTTTTGTTAAATCCTTTTTTGCTATTCTGTGTCGCGACACTTGCGAGCATAGCAAGTGTTGGTGCCAACGATGTTTTCTTCGTCCCCTTCCTCCATACCTCTCACCTTCTCATAGGCGCATGCCGTCACGTGTGGTGGGGGGAGAAGGAGAGGGCTCTTCTTGTAGTCTTTCGTACAGGTCGAGCTCAGTGCATTTCGCTCACAGCTTCTCTCTCAGACGCACACGCGCCTTCTCACCCTGAAGGTATTACGTTCGTGCGCGCGCGTCTCGGTACTTTGAAGCGCGGCCACTGCCTCTTATTTTTTTTCCTTCCTCGCCTACTCCTTCAGCTGCCGCTGCGCACCAGCGCATAAGGGTATATGTGCCCACACCATAGACCAGAAAGAGGGTCTGAAGCGAAGCCAAAGACCCCCCAAGGAGAAATAGCCGCAGCTGCTGAGGTGGAAAGAGACGCAGCATTTCCACATGGTGAAGTGCTGCTGTTGCTGCTGCTTTGGGTTTTTTATTTGTTCGTCTTCTCTTGGGTTTCGTTTCTTCGATTCGTAATTGTCGCCGTCCCGCCTCTCTTTTTCGGTTGATTTTGGCGAAAAAAAGTTTGGGGGCTGTTGTTGTGTGACCAGTGACTTGAGGTTGTCGAAGGCATCGATGGTCGTTCTTCCGCCCTGTCTGCCTCGGTACACAGTAACACACACACTTTGCACCTTTGTAAAGGGAAAGCTAAAGAGGGACTGCTGTATCAGGGAGCTCTCAGACCCGTGCCGGGCGTAGGCGCAGACGCACGCGGAGTCATCTGCAACGCCCTACTCCGCACATTCGTGCCTGTAAGCAGAGCCAGTCGTTACCTTCTAGCTCTTCCGATGCCTCCCGCCCGCCCGCCCGCCTATCGGCCCTCCGCTTGGTCACCGCTGTCGTCGCACTATTCTTACCCACATGATATCGTATGTATGAAGCATCCTTTCATTGATCGGCCCCTCAATAAAATTAATATATGTGTAAGTAACTCTATCTATATATATATATTTATATATAGATAGATGGCAGTGAGCAAACGAGAGAGACACACCTGTATAAGCACCCTGTAAAAGGACGAAAGGACAGAGGAGAAGGAAAAGGACGTGTGCGCGTAACAGCCTCTCACCCCTCCTCCCTCTCCCCAATTCCTCCAAGACAAAAACAAGGCAAACCTCCAAAGACAGTATCCCTTGTTTTAGTTGCTGCTTTTTCTTCTTGTCTTCACATCTATATATATATATATATAGATGTATATATAAGGGAAGGAGGGGGGCGCAAGCGCGCTTCATGGCCTTTTCTTATACCACTGAGACACGCCATCTCTCTCTCGCTCTCGCTCGGAGCGTGTGCGCATCGCCCCACTGTTAAGGCGGTGGCTGGGATTATTTTCGTGCACTCGCAGTTTCTGTTCCTCCTTCGATTACCGATCACCTCGCTCGCCCCCCTCCCTCTCTTTCTTCTCTCCCAATTCAGTCTCTTCAAGCCCTGTCTCTGCTACGCTCTCGCGTGCTGCACTTGACCGTCTCATCCTCGGTGTTTCTTCTCGTCTCATGCGCTTCCTCGCTTGCCCCCAGTCCGTAAAGATAAGCTGCCTCCTGAGATAATAGGAGAGCAGCAACGACGCTCCTGGGCAAAGGCTGCACTGCTGCCGCCTCCTTCAAGCCCAGGCAGAGCACTCGGTTTCTCTGCCACCTCCCGAGATGCACCTCAAGCTGTTTCGATGTGGGGACGCTCGACGCTCTTCGTATACATCTGCAAACAGTCATTGATGCGCGCGAGCCTTTGCCAACCGCAATAGGCGCTTTTTTGTATGGAGTAGACGCTCACCGCACAAGCCTCCATCTCCCTTTTATCATCCCTTCCTTTCCCGCGCACAAATCTACCGCCGTCACCACGTCCGCTCTGCTGTTCCCCTCCACACACACACACACGCTCAACAAATAGGCGTCCCCCTCTCCTCCCCCTCTTGCTGGCTGCAAGGCCCGCTTTTGTGCCTGCGCGAATCTTCTGTTGGCCTGACGCACACCTCGCAGGCCGACGTGCGTTGGCCACCGCTCTCGCTCGACGTTAAAAACAGACAGAGCAGCACACAGCCGATGAGCGGTGGCTGCAGCGTCGCTTTCTCGCAATGTATCTCCAGACGCTACAGGCAGAACCTTGCCTTGAAGCCCCTACCCCGCAGCACGACGCGTCGGGTCTGCAAAGGCGCGTGCGGCGGCAGGCGCTCAGGCTCTGGGCTCGGCCTGCGAGCCGGATGGACAGAGAGCGCTGTGATGGCCCATGCGCAACCACACGCGCATAGTAGCCCGGTGCCACGTGAGCCTTCGAAAGGCTCCGGCCGGCAGGCGGTGGCGCGCCGGGTGTTCTCGACGACTGCGCAACGAGCAGAGCGATGGCGCGGATCATGCCGCCTTGCGGCCACAGCGGCGCTACTGCTCCACAGTACGCGGGTGAGGCACGAGCAAGCGACGCTGCCCCGCACGCCGCTCTCCCGTGCGGGTACTTATGACGGTGCACAGCACAGGAACGCGAGTCATCCGCTACAGCAGATACATGAGAACCACAAGCCCTTGTCGCTGCCGAGAGGCAGAGCCCCCTTCCCCCGTAATGGGACACGCTTTACAGTGCGGCTGAGCGGCGCTCGCGCTCGGGGGGGTCTTGGGGTTGGCTTCGAACCGCAGGGAATCGGCGCCGGGGGGGCCGTTTCGTTTTGCCCCGCGGGGGAGCCCGCCACGCCCCAGGGGCGGAGGAAAGCCGCCCGCCCCGCACCGCACCCCCCCGGGCACGCCGCCACCCATACCGAGCGGCACCACCGTGGCGGCCGCATTCTGGAAGCGCGGCATCCGCCTCCGGCATGTGTCACAGCTGGTTTGCTGAGATGGTGACCCCGCAGACGCCGTTTTTTGTCGGCCAGCTACGGGTGCAGGCGGGCATTAGGTAATGGGACTGCACGGGCGAAGGGAATAGCTTGAGGCGGTGTCTCTGGCGACGATGGCCTCGTGAGGGAAACGGCCAGACTGGAGGTCGAACACAAATCATCAAACGGTCGAAGGAGCGCCCCTGAGCATTCGTGTATGTCTGCGTCCCGGTTAGTCTGCCTCGGTGGCCGGGGGGTGGGGGGAAGACTGCCAACACTATGATGACACACACGCACACGTTCCAGTGCGGTAGGGCATGCCTGCACACACACGTTCTCGCTTTGCCGAACGACCTCCTCCGCTCTCTTCCCGGCCCTTTCCTTATGTTGGCTGAGAGCCCGCCGACAAAAGACCCTCTCGCCCACCCTCGTGCGCGCTGCGGTAGCACACACAAACACACATACTTCTCAGCTGCTTCCTTTGTTTTCGTGGGTCCACCTCTTCGCGTACGCATCAGTGCTGTGCGTTCTCTTTAACCCTTGCCCCTCTCTCTCTCTTTCCTTTTCATTACTTAGTCCGTCAAACATCAACACGCTGTACTCCAGAGCCTTTTTCCCCTCCCTCCCCCCATCCCTGACCGCAGGCTCTCACTTAACCAGCTCCTTCCATCGTCACTCTCTTCCTGGCACCAACACTCTCCACCGTTGGCCCGCACATTGCGCCGACGATTCATCTGAGCAGCAGCCCTTCAGGCGGCCAATCGAATCCACGGCAAGTGGGAAAACAAAAAAGAAGCGCCAGTGCCCCTTAAACGCGAAGACATGCACGAGTTCGAGAAGATGTACATGCATGCGATTGGTCAGCCCGGGAGCTACCCGGTCGTGCCCCCAAGTATCATAAACGGCGCCTACCATGTCAATGCAATTCCTTTCATGCAGCAGCCATTTGTGTACACGGCGCCGCCCATATTGACGTCACAGCCCATGATTCAGGCCATTCCTACTGCCACGCCGATGTACCCGGTCGCGCCGCAACGCCGGCAGAAGAATAAGGGCAACGCCGTGCTGTTTGTGGGGCAACTGAACTACGATGTGACAGAGAAAGATGTGCGCGATCTATTTTCCTACTACGGCCACGTGGTGAATGTCGTTTTACTGAAGGACACCAAGCGCAACAGCGGCAAGGGCACGTCCCCACAGCCGAAGAACAACAAGCACGTCGTTGGCAGCTCTGCCTTCGTGACCTACCCGACCACTGCCGAGGCAGACTTAGCCATCATGTCTCTGCACAACCGTTACTGCATGGACAACCGTGACAAGCCCGTTCAGGTGTCGTATTGCCAAAAGACGGACATCATCTCCGACTTTGGCTACCGCCACGCACTCCAGCTGCACTCTGAGAACCCAGCCAACCCGGTCCCTAGCATTACACCTACGCCGACGATCGCCTACGCCATCAAGTTCGCGTAAGGCTCAGGTGGAGGGGATGCACAAAGAGGTGTAGGGCGAGCGTGAGCACGCGCCTCCTGCCTGCAGGTGCCGTATGCGCTGCTGCGCACAAGGCTAAGGATTTGTTTCCTTTTCGTTGCCGCATGCACGAACGGGCATGAGCGCAGTGTGGGCAAGTGGATTGCGTGAGCGCATGCGAAAGGCAGCAGAGGAGCTCGCTCTGAGCGTTCTGCACGCGGCACGGCAATCGTGAGACGTGCGCACGCGCATGGGAAGAAGACGGCTCGGCAGAAGCGCAGGGATGAGGTGGGATTCGCACGCATCCACGCAAACGCACATATGCATAGCTTTCTTTTTTTTATCGTTTCCGCTCGCCTGCTGCACATGGAGGGAGGGGGAAGGGGGAGGACGCCGGGAAGAGGTCGGCGCGCATGACACACGAGCAATGACGAGATGCATATATGTATGTACACACATGCACACGTCTGTGTGAGAGGGAAAGCCGCCCTTTTATCGTTAAAGAAGTCGGCAAAGGTGCAGAGGGGAAAAGAAATGCGGGGCGAGACGGAGAAGAAAAGCGTGCGGGAGAAGAGGGCTGAGGATGCATGGAGTGAGAGGAGACAGCTAGGGGGGACTCTGAAGCGGAATCTGTGCCACTCGGGTGGCGTCTCTCCATCTCGAATGGCCCTGTCCTGCCCCGCTTCTCCCCTTTTCCTCTCTTCTCCTTTGGGGCAACGGCGTAGGCATGCGCGTTCGGTCACCTCGCTCACTCCGTTTGCTTCTCTTCTTTTTTGTTGTTTTCTTTTTCGTTTTACTATCATCCCTCTCTTCTCCAGCGAGCCTCTGCACCTTTACGATTCTGTCTTGGCGTCTTTTCTCCTCTTCTGCAAAGCTCTTCCCCCCCTCTTCTTCCTCCCTCCCCTCTCTCTCCCTCCTTGTCACATTTCTTTCTTTTCTTTTTTTTTGCAATTTGGCTCAGCGTTGTTGCCTGCATTTCTCTCCGTCTGCGAGTTACCGCACAATTATGTGTGTAAAGATATGTTTGGCAGAGATCTGTTTCTGTTGTTCTCTTCCACTGTCGCTCATGTTGTATTGGCCTTTGCTTGCCCCCCTCCCCTCCCCTCCCATCTTTCTCTCTCTCCCTCTTTCTCCTGAGGCATCACCCCTCCCCTCCCCTCTCTAAAGAGCGGAATGTGTGCGGGTATGCGTTCTTCTGCATGCATCAGGGTGAAGAGAGCTGCACGAGACACCGCCAGCGGTGCCAGGAGGTGTAGATGCGCATGTATGCGTACGTGCAGCCTCGTTTGTGTACCCCACCCCACCCCCATTTTACTCTTCTTCCCCGATTTAGTGCCACCTTGTTGTTGCAGTCCCCCTCTCCTCCTCTCCCTCACTTCTATGGATCAAATGCTCAACAACTACTTTCCATGCATCGTGTTTTCTATCCTTTCATCCACCCCTCCTTTCGTGAGAGTTGCGGCTGCCGTTTTTCTCTTCTACTCTCTCCTCTCTCTCCATCAGTGTCGTACTCGCTCTATTGTCTTTTTTTTTTCGCTCTTCCCTGGTTTGGCCCCTCACCCCCCCCACCCTCTCTCTCTCGCTCCTTTTCCTCCTCCCTTTTCCCCACCCCCTCCCCCGGCGCGCCTTCAGACAAACTCATCAAGTAAAACTGAGAGAGGCCCACAGACAGACGCACCTGCGGAATCACAATGTTTTTTTTTCTGCCGGCGCCCTTCCCATTTTTTAAAGCTTTTATCAAAATGTGTGTGTGTGTGTCTTTTCCCTCTTTCTTTCGCCACCCTCCTATTGGGGCAACGTGGCCTGAGAGTGATGCGCACAGACGCCACTTGGACACATGCACGCTTACAGAGAGGCTCGTTTTCCCACCTCTCCCTGTTACGCATACACAGACACAGACACATACACACTTACTATCGGATGTAGCGGAATCGCAAGAAAAGCGGGAGAAGGCTAGAATAGGTGCATCGATCTCTGATTCTCTTCCTCTCCTCCGCTTTCTCCCTCTTTTTTTTTGTTTTCGTCGACCCATTTCTTCTCATCTTGTGTCCGACATTTTCGTGTGTGCTTTTCGCTTCTCTGTCGTTTGTATTTCTCGGCGTCGTTTGTGGTTCAAAAAAGCACGACATACGCACATTGAACAACAACAGCAAAAAAAAAATGTATTGCACACATTAGCGCATGGTCGCATATAGTTTCCTCTTTGGCTGTTTGTTTCTTCTGCTTTCTTTGCGTTTTTTCGTTTCTCCTTCTCTCGCTCTCTCTCGCCACTCCACCTCCCCCTTCCCCTCCCCCATTCTCACCTTTTCTACATGCATGGCAGTATGGGCTCTGACGTCGTCGTCGTCGATGATGATGGTGTGTTTGTTTGCGTAAGTGTGCGTGTGCGGGTGTGTATGGATGCGCGCGCCGCTGATGCGTTTTTTCCTTTCTGCGCTCCGTTTCATTTTCTTTTCGCCTATCGTGGTAACGTTTTTTTTCTGCCGTTCTTTTTTTTCGCGCTCCCTCCCTTCCTCCCCACCCCCTTCCCATCACCTCTTTTAGTTTTTTTTCGCTTGCCTTGTCAGCTTTCTTGGCTTTGATAGATGCATTCATCGACGGAGCCTTTTTGATCCCCCACCCCACCCCACCACCACCCTCTTGCTGCATTCCGTTTTTTTTCTTTGGATTGGATTGGATTGCCTCGCTTGTTTGGCTTTTGTGCGTGTGTTGGCCTCTGTCTTCCACATCGATAGAGAAGGAGGAGGATAAGTGAAACACACACGCACACACTTTACACCTCTACTTGCACGGTGTGTGTGTGTATATGGTCTCTTGTTACCGTGCTCTCCATATTGTTGCCGTTTTGTCGTTGGCGGCTTGTTTTTTTCCCTCCTGTGCGAGCTAGCTTCAGGTGCGTATGCTCTGCCTGTGTGCTCGCATAGGTGCGCGCGTGGTGCCGATGGGGTGCCACTACCCCTCTTCTCTTCTTCAGGTGTGTGCATGGCAGTCGCTAATGCTGCTGAGCGTTTATAGGTGAGAAAGAGGGGGAGGGGGGGCACATTCATGTCTTTTTTTCTTTGTCCCTTTTCTGGCATTGCCTTTTTTATCCACCTACCGAGCACCTTTATTCGCTTATCCCTTGCGGATACCGCTTGTTCTCTCTGTGTCTAGTGCAGATATTGTGATATCGCTCATCTCTTGCCTTCCCTTCCAAGCGTTCTCTGTGCACCACTTCTGTTATTGGTGTGCGTGTGTGTGTGTGTGTATGCTCTGTTCTCATTGCCCCTTATGTTTGTGGTTGTCGCCGCTGTTGTTACTGTTCTCGCACAGCTCGTTTCGCCGCCTTCGTCTTGTTTTTCCTTTACGTGGTTGTTCTCTTCTTAACCCTAACCTTCGTGAGCGTATTCTCTTTTTTTCTCTTCTTCTCTGCTCAGCCGCCAAGGCTCCCTTTGCGGTCTGATTCGCGAGTATGCCCCGCATACATGGAAGGGAACACAGAAGTTAAGCCCCCCTCCCCCACACACACGAGCGCACGAAGGCTGTTCTTTAAAGGCCAAAGAGCTTGCCTCAAGCGATTTCGCAGATGCGCACCATGCGCGCAGACAAACGCCTACACACAGAAGGTTACGATGCACTCATCGAAGAGTGCAGACGACGTTTCTTGCCGAAGAAAAGTGTAAAGAGAGATGAATGAGGATGCGAAGTGAGTTCTACTTGGCCATTTACGGGGTGAAGGGAGAGGCCAGGGGTGCTGTGAGGATGTCTCAGCGTCTCTCCTGCTCTCCTCTCTCCTCCTGAGGCGCATGTGATAGATCCCCTCTTCCGCTATCTCTGTTTTGTTTTGTGTGTGTTCTCTTCTTCTGATTTCTTGTCGCCCATTTCCCTGTCGTTTTTGGTTGGACATGCCGTGTGATCCTCCGCACGTTGATCTCGCTTGCTGGCTTAGTTTTCGTTCTGCGCTCCGTATTCTTCTCAAAGATACCTCTCCAAGATGGCGCTCATTTCGCCCTCTCTTTTTTGTTTGTTTACTTCATCGCTTATCGCCTTGAACCTTTTCTCCCTCCCTCCGCGCTACCCTCTGCCCTCTGCCCTCCCTCCCCAAGGTCGGGTCCAGGTTTCCTCTCGGCCGCTCGCTTTCTTTTTTTCTGTACTTCCGTCTTCACATACAGTTGAGACGTCCATACATATGCGCGTGTGTGTTGGTGCGTAGGTGGATCTTGACGTGTGGAAAAAGTTCTGCGGCCAGGATCGCTGCCGCACGCACCGCGTGCACGGCCTTGTGTATTCGTGTGGCGTGCGTGCATGCGTATGTCTGTGTACGGGCAGGTATGTATATGCGTGCGCATGTGTTCCTGGGCCACTGTTTCCCCTGCTTACAACCCAGCCATCTCCCCGCCTCAGCCACCTCCCCCCGCGCGCTACTTTCGACCTGCTCCTTTCTTCACTCCCTTTTCTATTCACTCCCTGCACTTCTTGCCGTCGCTGTTTTTGGTTAGGCCTAAGCGCACCAGCGAGCTGCTGTGGCTGTTTCACTCTTGGGGGAAAAGATGACCTGATGGAGAGAGAGAAACGAGAGGCGGGTGGTAAAAAAAAATTTTCAGTGGTCTCTCCAAGCAGCGCATGGCGTCTTTCTTCTTTTTTTGTTGTGTGTGTGAGGGGGGAGGCTCACCGTTGTCGCTGTGCCCCCGCTCCGCCACACGCACTGGAAGAGAGAGAAGCTTCGAAATCGTTTGAACGGGGAAACGTTTGGGGAAATAGGCGAAAAGGGAGTAAAGTAAGAGTGATACGGATAGCGGAAGCTCCGTATTTCTTCGTCCACGCTGAGGCGAGAGAAATCACGGCTGCGGAAGTAGGGCAGGGGAGTAGCAAGAGAAGAAAAGGGGTGGATGGGCGACGATTCCGAAGAGGATGAACTGAGGAGGGAGAGAGGAGGGATGCTTTCTGCTGACCCACACCCAACCCCATCGCTCTCTCTTTCCCCGTCCCTTTTCCCTCCCTTGCGTCTCGTTTCCACGGCGCCATTGCAGCCCGTTTCGTCATCACTTGTAGCTAGCCTAACGTATCACTTATTTCGAATCTCTGCTTCTTCATCAGTGTGAGTTACCTTCGCCCCCCCATCACCGCCACGACCTGCCCGGCGAATCATGCACAAGTAAGATGGACAATGTTGGCATCTAGAGCTGCTTTTGTAAAAAGGCTCGGGCTCCTGAGTTTTTCCTGTGCGATCGTGTGTGTGTGAGTGAGTGTATGTGTGTGTGCGTGTTTGTGCTTGTTTTTATGGAGAACATTTTTTTCCTCGCAAACTGCGTCCTTCTTCCCCCCACCCCTCCTCTTTTTTCATTCGAGTGCGCGACTCTCCTCCAACCCCCCAACCCTCTTGCTCTGACAGCAACACAGGTATGTGTATACCTGTGGACATCCGCGGTGTGCACGTAAAGAAAAGTGTGCGCGCGTCCTCTTCCTCGCCTCTCTTTCTCGCTTCTCCTCTGCCACCGCTTCTCTCGCTGTTGATGGGATGGGCCTTTTTCTTCCTCTTCGATCACCACGTATACGAGCACATGCCCCTTCTCGGTGCTTTTCGCAGTTGTCTCACTCAGAGCCTCCAGGCTTATCTCCGCCCTCCCCTCTCCCTCGAGCGTGAGCCTCTTCTTTTCGTCGCCCCTGTTGCTGCGGTTCCTGCTGCCCACTTCTCCGAAACGTCTCTACTTCTCTTCGTCCTCTCCGCCAGCACCGCGGAGGCATTCTTCCTCTCCTTTCCCTCGCCTACTGAATGTGAAGCAGTAAAGGACAGGGAATCGTGCAACGGGTGGAAAGGGACGGTGAGGCGAGGGTAGGTGAGCCAGCAATGGGAAAGCGAGGCGAGCGCGATAGGCCACGAAGAAGGGGATGAGAAAGCCATATCCGCAGCAGATGCTCTTCGATGGAATCGCTTCCGCGCTGTGTGTCTGACTTCTTCGGTCATGGCAGCGGCAAGCATATATATATATACATCTTTTTGCGTGCTGCGCTTTGAGATTGCGTGCCGCGCTCAGCCCCCGTCCCGATTCACATCGAATGTGGAGAGAAGCGAAGGAGATTTGCGCGCGCTCGGTGGCCCGAAAGGAGCTGCGAATGGAACGGAGAAGCCGTGAAGGCCTTGTGGTGTGCAGCAAGAGGGACAACACGATGAGGCAGCATAGAGCGAGGAAAGCCTTTTTGAGATCGTGATGCTGAACGGAGACCGAAGCACGCAGAGGTGTCAGCGTCGACAGCATGCTTTCAGTGCGTACCTCCCTCCCCTCTCTTCTGCCGCTTTGATGTTGTGGGCACTTCCGGCTAGGCTCCCCCTATCCTTCCCCACTTCGATGCTGAGGTTCTCAGTTTGGGTTGTCGGCAGACGGTGTCGTCTAGGCTGTTGTGATGCTTGTGTTTGGCATCTCTGTGGCCTGTGGTTTCCGTGTACGTGTGTGCGTTGGTGTCATTCTGCATCTCTGAGCCCCCCCTCACACACACACACCTCCTCTTCCAACGCACGCACGTCTTCTTTTCGTCTTGCGCCTTTTTGTCCTTTTTAAGGAAGACACCGCCCGTGTGTCTGTGCAACCCTATCTGTGCTTGTGTTCAGGCGCTTGGCTGTGTGCGTGTCCTGCCTGGCCAACATCACTCCACTCGTGTGCGCGCAAGTGTGGTCTCTCTCTGTATGCGTCTTGTAAGTACTGTACGTGTCTATGTGTGTTTGTCCGGGTCTGTGCCTGCGTTGCTTCAATGCTGCAGCTCCTCCCGGAAAGTTCGCCACACTGAATCTTTCTCCTTTCTTGCCATCTTCTTGTGCTGATTGCATAGATCCCTCGACGCTCTCTTTGTCTCCCTTTCTTGTTGACGTTGTTGTTCGCATTTTCCATTAATTTTTTTTCTTCGTCTACCACCACCATCACCCTCTTTCTTCGGGCGTGCCTTTAGGGGTGCTCTGTTCATTGCAACCGCTTTTTGCAGTGTGTGTGTGCAGTATCTGCGGTCATCCACAAGCTAACTGTTCTTGATTTTTTTCGCTTCTTGCTTGCTGTCGGCTGGTCGGTGTTTCTTGCGCGTACCTTGTCTACGAGGGTGCTGGTGGGGGTCAGTTGAGGGGGAGAAGAGGGGTGGGGTGATGTCTGTCCCTCTCTGCACCCCACCATCGCCACCAACGTTCTCCTGCTTATCCACCACCACACCCTCCTCCTACTCTGTCTATTTTACATCAAGGTTGTGCCGTCTCGCTGCTCCTCGTCCTTACGCCTATACCAACGAGTTATGCACCACCACCACCGCCACCAGCAGCACTATCGGCGTGTCGCGCGTGCTGTGTTTCGCATTTCGTGTTGCTCTTTTTCGTCGCGGTCTCTTCCCGTTTCTCGTCGTCTCATTTCACCCACCCATAGAGACGTACGCCTCTGTTATGCTCACCGCTCAAGCGCGACCGTATTTCGCTCGCTCGCTTTCCCTTTTCTCCCTCTCCCCTCGTTCTTACGAGACAACGCACACGCGTGTACGGGTGAGTTGTCAGCCGCAGCGACGAGGCAATGGTAGAGAGAGAACGATTGAGCGGAGGCGCTAAAGGTGACGGAAATGGCGACAACGGAGTGCAAACGCATCCGCGAAAGGACAAAAAAACGAGAAACCGGCGACGCACCCTCTCATTTAACAGAGACTTTTTTCTTCGCCTTTCCCCTCCCCTCTCTCCCCCCTCCATCATTCACCGCTTCCGGAAGGAAACGATTGGCATCCATCACCTGCACGTTTGTTTAACGCACACACAGAGAGAGAGAGAGAGACAGACGCAAGCGTAGCTTGTGCACACACGTGCCGCGCCTCAGCGCTGTACCCTTCTTGTGCGCGAAGGTGGTGTGAAAAGGGGGGGAGAGGCGTGGTGGTCATCATTAGGTGTCGCCGATGTGTGGGCTACTTATTTTTTCCCCGATTGTTTTTTATTTGGTGTTTCGGCGTATTCAGAGAAAATGAAAGAGATCCGAGTAAACACACGCACGCAGTCAGACATACAGTTCACGACGGGATGCCAGCCGGCTCCCCGGGAAAGCTCGATTCCGATTCTGTATCGCTGTCATATGTGCAGAAGAGAGTGCAGATATGTCGGGACATATCCACCAGCGCACACGAAAGGAAAAGAAGCGGTGTATGCTTTCCCTTTTTCTTGCGGCTTCATCGCCCGTTTCCGAAGCCACGTCGAATGCCTTGTCTCTCTCTCTATCTATTTGTGTTTGTGTGCGTAAGTGTATCGATCAGCTTCTGTGAGTCGCCGCCCACTCTTCTTTCGGCTTCTTTTCTTTTTTCCCGCCCCTTAGCAGCTCTGTGAGGCACACAGAGACGAAATGTACAGGAGAAAGAAGACATCTGAGCTTTTACTTCCTAAATCCTTTTTACCTCTTCTTAGTAGTCAATCATACCCTCGACGTCGTCTGCTTTCTTTCGGTTTCGCCGGGCTTTCTGTGTGTGTATGTATGCGTGTCCGTGTGTGTGTGTGTGCGCGTGAGCGAACATCATCCCTGTTCTTTTATCTTCTTCCCCCCATCCCTTCATGTCTTTTTTTACGGCAGCAGAAGCAGTGAAAACAGCTCCCCCTCCTACACTCCCCCTCCCCCCTTCACACACACACACACGCACAGGCATACGGCCCAGCGGCACTTGTGTGCCTTTCAGAAGTCCCCTCTTCGCGGACGTTACATTTTCTTTCCCCCGATGGGGGACTCATTCTTTTGGCTGTTTTCTTCATGTGTGCGTTTGTGTGTTGTTCGTTTTATAAGTTGTTCTTTGTTGCTCTCTCATCTTTTTGTCTGTGTGTATTGGGGCGTGTCTTTTTCTCTTGCCTTGCGCATTGCCTCTTCGGGTGGTGAGCGTCTGCGTGTACCTCTGCGCAGGCGCCGATGCCGCTTTGCTGGGTCTTTTCGCCTATACACTTGCCGACGCACAAATGTGCGCAAGCGCCAACAAGTCGCCATAATCTGGGTTTGGGTACGCCGCAGCACGCCTCTGAAGACAAGGGTGAAGAAAGGAGTCCGCAAGCATGAAAGCGAAAAACGCGCACACACATGCGCGCGAAAAAAAAAGCTTCCTAGAGGCCCTTTTGTGAGGAGTGCTGCATGCGGCCCTGCCCTCTCTCTCGCGCTCTCGCTCGCTCGCTCGCTCCATGTAGCTCGGCCTCTGTCCCGCCCCCTTCGTGCCTACACGCATGACAGATATACAAGTAAGCAAATAAAAAGAGAGACACCGTTGCAGCAATGTACCACAGGTGATGTTTCTTTGCATTGTGTATTTTCTATCGGTCTTATTTTCCCTTTTCGCCCTGTTCCGTGTGCTCCTCTTCGCAGCTCGTCGTTGGCTTGCCATGAGCCCTGTCGCTAGAGCAAGTACGGCTGCAGCTTCCGTGAGTCTTCGTCGCTCGCTTGCCTGTCAGCTCTCCGGCTTCCCCCCTGCCCGCCCCCCCCTCTTTTCCCTTCATCCTCCTCTTCTCAAGTCATCGTCCTTCTCCTCATACGCTAGCATCGATTACGTGTTGTTGTTTTATATATATATATCCGTCTGTCACCCTCCCTCTTGGTTTGACTAGCCGAGTGTGCAAATTTTAGAGCGCGTGCCATATGCGCGTAGGCGCGGGGAATGGAGCCGCTTACTTCCCGCCCTTTCTCCTCAACGCCCTGTGCAGATGAGGCCAGATTCGTGGAGGAAAGGGGAGCGGCGTGGAAGGGGGACCGGAAAAGAAGGGGGTAGGGCTCAATAGCACACGTGCTTGCGAAGGTGCTTTTCCTTGAACTCTTTCGTCTCTGCGCCTTTGCTTCTTCCACACTACCCACGCTGAATGATGTTGACCACACCAATGTGCGGTATCATGTGGAGGGAGGACGAGGGAGGGGGGCGGTGCCCACACTCTCTGAAAGGAGGAAGCCACGCTAGCCGTGCAGCCTGCCTGCCCCCTCCCTCAGAGACACAGTTGCAGACGGTTTCGTGTCGGCAGAGAGGGCTGGACTTGGGGTGTGCCAAAGAGATGTGCGGTCATGGGCACGGTTGGGCTCGCTCATGGCGACTCGTGCCAACGATTCATCACATAACCGCACCCACTGACTTCATCTCTGCGTTTGCTTCGCTCCAGTGGTGTGAAGCGTAATCCTGGACCCCAGCCTGCACTGCGTGCAGAGGAACTTCAGTGAGTTTAACGATGCCATACAGCGCCGGCCGGCCCGGCTCCCTCGGCTCATCTTCGATGGGGGCCTGTGTCTTGCAAGGGACGAATGTTGCCTCGCCCTCCACATACACAGAGGGCCTGTAAGGCGTTTGGTCTGCCGAATTTGCCAACCCGCTGAAGCCACTAGAGAGAAGCGCAGCGGGGGTGCCTCCGCGCTTGTACCCCAGCCATACTTGTGGATGCGCATGGGCCTCTCTCTGTCTTCTAAAGGACGATGTTGCAGCAGAGTTGATGCCCAGCTCTGCTGCGATGACCCTTCTCCGGACTTTACGCCCATCATGATACCTCTGAAGGGGCATCGTGGCAAGGGAAGTTCACCATCAGATAAGATGTGGCATCGCAGCCACGCTTCGCATCTGTCAGTATGCGCGACAACTCGCAGCACCCGATGAGGCACGCGAGGCGACCACACCAGCGAGCCGGAGCTCCTTTGAAGCAATCGTTCAGTTAAATGCGCGACACCTGCGGATGAACACAATATCTTGGCATGGCGCCTGAAGCCAAGGCCATTTTCTGGTTACAAAAGGTGCGGGAAGCTGTGCAGCGCCGTGATGGCCGACTGAATGAACGCAGCGCCGGTGCCCAACGCAGTAGCAGAGTAACGAAAGGCGCGCGAATTTTAGAGTGCCGCGCTGACCCCAACCACACCGACAGCCCGAAAGTGCACCAGGAAGGGAAAGCAAAACTGCCCCAGCGCTGGCGCGCACCGTAGCCCACTCTCGCGCGCAACGCCACTCGACGGAACTCAAGGAGCAGGTAAGCATTTATAAGTAGCCTGGCTGCCTAGATCACAAGGGGCGTTTTCCCCATCTGGCAGAGCTGCGGACGGACTGCTCTAGAAGACAAAGCTGGTGCGATTCGAAGCTGCTCACAAGAATGTGCCGCCAATCTTCTCGCACGCATCGCCGTCCCTGGGTTTGGTGCATGAAAGCACTCCACCGCCGCCCGAAGAAGAGATGCCGTCCTGCAGCATCCTTGCCTACCCCCGACAACGGTCCTAGACCAACGAGCACGCACGCAGAGGCTCTTCATCCCCTGAGCCCCACCACCTACCCCTGTGTGGACTGCGTGGGCGCGCCAACAAGAAGGCGGCCGCCTCTTCTCCGTGGGAGAGGGCAGAAGCTCAACACGCTGGTGACGAGGCAGAAGCAGAGGCCAGCGCGACATCGAGCAGCCCTGCTCTGCGCCCACGCGAGACTTGACCCCACGCGGCTCCAGCCGTTCCCGAAGGATAAGCTTGAGATGGGGCCTCGTGAAGTCCACTGCGGCGCCGCCACGGACCTGAACGAAGTCGAGTGTGAGCGTTTCAACGCCCTCATGATAGCGGGCAGGAGAGCGCCGCTGGGCGTTCACAGAGAGAGGGCCCCGACCGGCTACGTCTCTCCTGCATGGAGGGAGGAATCTCCAGTGTACCCCTCCTAAGGCCGTGCAAGCCCCGTGGTGGGCCCTTGCCTTACCGCGCCAGTGACACTTGGCAGCCATCTTTGCCCGTTACTCAAACGTATCATGTCAGCGAGCATGCAATCATGTGGAAGGAAAGTTCGAGTCACAGCAATCTCGTTTTTGCCGTCAGCATTCCGCCGCAGAAGCCCTGGACTGGCTCCTCCACCAGTCGGCCTAGCGGCACCCAGCTGCAATGGGACGAGCAGCGCTTCGGAACAAAGTTTGCGTGTTGGTCTCATTAGACGACAGCGCTGTCACAAGAGCACTGAGGAGGCTCAGCAGAACCCCGCCGCGTCCCTCCAGGGTGATGGATATCTCAGAAGAGCGTCGCCCCTGCGCTCGCTTCGAGGATAGAATCAGCAAGGTGGCGGTGCTTGCTTTCAGTGCCTCGCAGCGATGTGCCGGCGGCCATCTTTTCGTCACGATTGTGGCGGGCCCGCTGCGTGAGCCGCGCCGCAACAGTTCCGGCCTGCATCACGTCTTCGTTGCTGGCGAACTCACCGTTCGCCCGTCTCTCACCAGTAATGCTGCCATACGTGCTACGCTGCAGTTCGCCCTCTGTGTCGGGGGAAGGGGGCGGGTATAGGAGGTTGAGACGCCTTTCGCGAAGCCAAGCGCCTCTTGCTAAGGCAATGTACACATCGCTTGCTGCGCGCACCTCCTTACAGCAGGGCCCCTGCCCATGCCTCCTCAGCATGAGCTAAAGGTCCAGGGCGGCATTGCTGAACAACGTGCAGAGCGTATCCCAGTCGTCACGGTCTCGCTTGCCAAGCTGAGGGCAGTCTGCTCGCAGGAATGGAGGTGGTGAAAGGGGCTTTCTCTGCGCTTCCTACCTCGCCGTGATTCAGAGCCGCACCCTCTGTTCACGCTAACGCCAAAGCCGTCGCAGCGGGCACGCCACCATAGGGGGAGGCAGCAGCGACCTACTCGAAGAGGCGGATCTGCCGCCGACCAGCTCCATAGTGGTGCTGCGCCACACTCGCCTGTACACCCACGTAGCCACGCAAGGGAGCTGACTTGCACATGCGATGCTGCATGCGTGCATGCCTGATGCCGGCTACGCCACGACGATTCGGCCCGTCTCAGCCGGGTATGCAGACATCGGCTGCGACAGACCCCCGCACACGCAAGCCGCCGTCATGGCGTCGGCGGAAATGGAAGGCGAGCACAGCGGGTCTTACGCCCACCCACGCACACACGCCGACAGCGACGTCGTCGTGGAACGGGCGGCGTCGGCTGCAGAGACTCCTCTCCTCTCTTCTTCCCTCGCTACCTTTACACCGCTCACCCTTCGTGGTGTAGAGCCCGTCAGTGATTTTTCGTTGGTGGTTTTGCGGTGAGGGAGGCGAATTTACTGCCAACCGTAACGGCGCGTGACTACTGCCGTGTTCCGTCTCGTCGGCGTAAGGTATTTCCGTTCATGCCATCGCCTGTCACGTCTCGCATGGCCCCTTTTGGTCGTGTATCGTCGCGAGGCACTTTCCTCTTCTTCTCCCGTTACGCCTTCTTTTTTTTTGTTTCGTTTATATGCGGCCGTCAGTTGCCGTTTCCTCCAATGTGATCGGAGAGCGACGCGGCGCTATCGTTGACGAAGCACCGTTTACCTGGCGTTTCTGTCCTAGCCACTCGGAGCAGCGGCACTGTGTGGAAAGGGGGAAAGAGAAGCGACATGGAAGACACCCTGGGGGAAGAAGGGGGTGGGCAACGCTAGCAACGGAGCGGAGTGTGTGACCGCCCACGCGAAGGAGGGTAACGGAGGTGGCAAGCGAAGCGACTCGGTGTTGTTGCATATGGCCGTCATTGTCCGCCTCAGCTCTCTACCGCCGCTACTTTGCAAACGGTTAGCGAGACGAGCACGTGCAGGCCACCTCCCCTCCTTTCTCCTTTTCCACACAGCACCACAACAACGAGAGCAGTGGGCGGAGAAGGCGAGAACTCGGTAATCCGTTTCTCTTCGCTGTGCCAATCGTTGGTGTGTTTTCGTCTCACCATTTTTACTCGTCCCTCACAGTCTGGCGCTAACACACACACACACGCACACTCCCTCTCACCACTGCTCTGCTTCACTTAAGCGTGTGTGGTGGGTATATATATAT
This sequence comes from Leishmania martiniquensis, assembly GCF_017916325.1. Taxonomy (NCBI): domain Eukaryota; phylum Euglenozoa; class Kinetoplastea; order Trypanosomatida; family Trypanosomatidae; genus Leishmania; species Leishmania martiniquensis. Next base: position 684,337 of record NC_090168.1, read on the forward strand.
ATATATATATAAAGACAGTGGGCTTTTTCCCTTTAGTTCTTGTCACTCCCAGGGCAGTCACTGCTAAGCGGAAAAAAAAGGTGCTCACCTGGCCAGGTGGTCACCCACCCATTTCTTCGCTCTCACGCTTTCCCTCCCCAACCCTCTCGTCCTTGTCACGTCATGAAGAAACTTTCGTCGCGTGTTACTCTTCTTTTTCGTTCTCTTTGACGACTCTTGAGCACATTCATATGTCAGTGAACTATGGTTGCCTGCAACTGCATTTCTTCTTTTTTTTAGTGTGCCTTGGTGTGAGCGCACTTTGCATCTGAGTCGAAGATGTGCGACTACACTCCGTAATAGCCCATTGAGAAGCCAGTGTACCCCGCAGCTGTCGTCTTGACCTATCGGTGTACACAGCTCTGCCGAGGAAGACGGATCACGACGTGTTTACACGTCCAGCAAGTCATGACCAACACGAGCCATTGTGCTGTGCTTGTCACCCCTCTTTTGCACGGTACCCCCACTACTTTCTCAGGGCTGGGGACACCGTGCATGATCGCCTCTGCCCTCCACCGCCACCCTCCCACACACACACACCACCCCTTCGCTCTCTTTCTCTCACAGCAGCGGCGCATTTCGCCAAGGTGTCGAAATGGGCTCTCAGAGTCCAACAGCATCAGCAGCAGCGAGCAGGCCACTTCACGTGCCGGAGTCGGGCGAAGGATAATTGGCGACAGGCGAATTCGCTTCGTCGGGCAGAGTCGTAAAGCTCGAGACCGCAGCAAGGAGCCGCCGCCCTTTCTCCGTGATTGGTCGCGGACCGCAACGCGCCGACTGAGTGCCGAATGCAGGCATGCGGAACGCAATGAAAGCGCAGCGTTCCTCACTGACACGTCGTGCATCACCTGTTCACAAAGGGGAGGCGGCTACGGCTGAGGGGCCGTTATATACTCGTGGGCAGCGTTCGCGGCTCAGTCATTTGAACGCGGAGGTGGAGCGGCACTGCGTTGCGCCGCCCCTCGCAGAGGAGGCCTTGGGCGCCGCCACGGGCAATGCTGAACGTAACGAGGCACAAGGCCACCCTGACGCTCACAGGAGCGCTATGCACCGCGGAGGCAACCTCCAAGGACGCTCGAGGAGCCTTGGTGGCACGACGGCACAGATAGAAAAGGGCTGCTGCGGACGGGAAACGCGCTTCATCCTCACAGAAGCTGCGTCCCGAAGAATTGTCAGCTCATCTGAAGCACCGAGCTACCGGTAGCGGGGGTGCGTACAGCGATGGCTACAGAAACGCCACGTCGAGGCGGCGCCTGCCGCACAGACAGTCTACCATGCTGCAGCGGCACTCCGATTCATCAGAGAACAAGCGCGACCGCTTGGCTAGTTCCTCACGAAGTGAAAGGCGGGGAGGAGAGACACCGCAGGGAAAAAGCGGCTGTCCACACACTTGTATGTCTTTAAGTAGGTACAGAGAAAGGAGGGTCCAAAGCGGGTGTGACCGTATGTCCAGAGGTTTCCCCATTGCCGCCTCGACACGCCAACCAGCCGGCGTGGTAACCAGGGACCCCGGCAGTCCGACAGCATCGCATTCGATGGCTCCGCAAGCCTCAAGCCATGCCAGTGGGGCTGCTGTCGATGAACAATGGGACGAGACGCCCGCCTGCCCCTGCCAGGCACCCCTGCTTCCCCCCTTCGTGCGCGCCGCAGCACACATGATGAAACCTCTTTTTCGCTGCCACTGAGCGCCCCATGCGTGGGGTGACACGTGATGCACACATGGATACACTCAACTGTAGAACTGTCGTTTCTCTGACGGCGCTGCTGCCCCTGCCCTCTGCCCCCCCCTCACCCACCCTGCGCCAACCGCGGCAGCGAGGTCTTCGTGTACCCCGTGCGTCCCCACTCGTGACGCACATACGGGGAATGGACAAGACCGAGACATGCCACCGCCGCAGACCGCGTGCAGTCCCATTTCGCTCGTCCCGCTCCGCGCTGTTGAGCTGCTGTCGATGAACAATGGGACGAGACGCCCGCCTGCCCCTGCCAGGCACCCCTGCTTCCCCCCTTCGTGCGCGCCGCAGCACACATGATGAAACCTCTTTTTCGCTGCCACTGAGCGCCCCATGCGTGGGGTGACACGTGATGCACACATGGATACACTCAACTGTAGAACTGTCGTTTCTCTGACGGCGCTGCTGCCCCTGCCCTCTGCCCCCCCCTCACCCACCCTGCGCCAACCGCGGCAGCGAGGTCTTCGTGTACCCCGTGCGTCCCCACTCGTGACGCACATACGGGGAATGGACAAGACCGAGACATGCCACCGCCGCAGACCGCGTGCAGTCCCATTTCGCTCGTCCCGCTCCGCGCTGTTGAGCTGCTGTCGATGAACAATGGGACGAGACGCCCGCCTGCCCCTGCCAGGCACCCCTGCTTCCCCCCTTCGTGCGCGCCGCAGCACACATGATGAAACCTCTTTTTCGCTGCCACTGAGCGCCCCATGCGTGGGGTGACACGTGATGCACACATGGATACACTCAACTGTAGAACTGTCGTTTCTCTGACGGCGCTGCTGCCCCTGCCCTCTGCCCCCCCTCACCCACCCTGCGCCAACCGCGGCAGCGAGGTCTTCGTGTACCCCGTGCGTCCCCACTCGTGATACACACTTCAGGCGCATTCGCAGGTGTTCATAGAGAATGCATGTGTGTTGTTGGCAGGTAGCGCCATCCCTTTTACACTGCTTTGGGCTTCGGCGAGGAAACCGCGTGAAGCGGGCGTCCTGTGGTGGTTCGCGGAGGGGAGGGTTGAAGCAGTCTTGATTGCTTGAAAGGGGCGAGGGGATGGGCGTGTGTCCGGTTGCACGGTGGCTGAGGTGGGCCAGATACGTTGGTGCTCAGCCTCCCTCTCTGTTCGTGAGGTGGGCTCACCTGAGCAAAGAGGAGGTCGGTCTCCCTCAAGCCGAGGATGGAAGAGAGACTCCCTCGGGTTATGGCCACTGTGTTCGCATGCGTAGGAGGCGAGTGTAAAGATTTTTTTCGGTCCGGTGAATGGGGCGTCATGCCGCGAATAGTCGGTTCCCAAAGTGCTGACGGCGCCAATCGACGTGGAGGACCCACACACAATCACTTTGAAGCACAGAGTCTGTTGAAGAAAAGACATTTTACAGAACGAAACTGAGTTGGGTTGAGGTGAAGAGGTGAAATTGGAAGGGGAGGTGGTAGCCACGCCCCTTCCCATCTGGCCCCTCTCTCGACTGCCCCGCGTGGCTTCCACCTCGGGGGTCCTGGCTGAACTGCCGCCTCGCAATCTGTTCTGCGGTATTCCCCGATGAAGGTTCTGTTATCTTCGTATCACCCACGGGCACACTCGCTGCAACGCCTCCTTCCGTCTCCCCCCTCTCTCTCTTTGCATTCATCTATTCCTTCGCTTCTGCTGCGCACGCAACATACGACGTACGTTTCACACTGACAGATCCCTCGCCACTCTCCCTCCCCTTTCATCTCTCCGCTTCGGCATTTCTTTCTTTTTTTGTTGTTGTTCTTCTCCTTTGATCTGTCGAGGCTCAGCTCTCCCACTCACCCAACACCCCTCTCGGCGACCTCACGGAACACTACCGCCCTGAAGGGCCTCCATCCCCCCCCGACAAACACACTGTCGCTTTTACTTCTCTGTTCAGCCTTTCCCCTTTGATTTGCCCTTGTTTTCTCTCTTTGTGTTCGTGCTCAGACTCGTTGTGATATTGACTGTTCGTGCCTTCCCACACGGCAGCAGCATCAACAGCCTCTTTTTTTTGTTGTTTTCCCCCTTTTCCTCTGCCTCTGCCCGATCACCCGCACAAGTTTGTGGGTGTGTTCGCGTGTGTGTGTCATCGTGTGGAGCACTCGAGAGAAAAAATTTAAGGAGAACGAGAGCAGACACTTCGGTGCTCGCCCCCTCCCTCAGCCCCGACACATTTTCCCCACCCATTCAGCTCTCGCACTTTTGGCTTCTCTACCTGTGCCTTTTTGTTGTGGCGACTCCTCTTGTCTGCCTCTGTGTGTGTGTACCTTCTCTATTTCCCTTTTCCACCCTTCGCGTAAGCGCACGCGCACGTCGCCCAGGAGGGACCTTCGCTTTTGTTTATCTTTCAGGCGCGCTCTCATCCGAATTACAATTCTGTTTCTCTTCTGAGGTTGTGCTCTTTCACCTTGTGTCATTGCAATTTCGTTTCTCTCGCTCTCTTCGCGCGTTCTCTACCCCTCAACGTCACTTGCGCGTTTGCACGCCATTGGCCTCACCAGTCGCCGCAGCGCTCCTCTCTCCGAAGGCAGGAAGAAAAGACGCAGCCCGAAAGCCCTCTTCCCCACCGCCCTACTCGCTTCCTTGTACTCTTGCCAAGGTCATCGCTTATACACATATCGAAAGATTCGCCGTCACCTCACGTCAGAGCCGCAGCAAAGCGAGAAGACGCATAGGAGCAGAAACTGCAACATCCAGAAGAAAATCAGCGCTCGAGGCACGCAGCACCATCTTTCCTCCCAACGCCGCGAAAGCTGTGTGAATTCATCGAAAGGGCACGCATTCGGTCCCAGGCACCTCAAGACGCGTGACGAGAGCTGCAGTGCGGAACGGAAAGGAGCGCAGCGCAGGCGCTAGCCCTCACTCACCTCCGCACAATAGACGTGCACGTGCACCAGCGCGAAACAACAACAACAAAGGGGCACTTTGGTTCATCTTACCCGCTTGCCCCCCTTCCCCTTTTTTATCTGTGCTCTCACGACTTCGTGCTTTGCAGTTCTGCTTCGACTTCGTCCCCTCACCGCCTTCCCTTCGCATTTCTTTTCCTGTTGCCGCCTTTTGCATTGGACGGAGGTCGAGAGGCACATACACGTGTGCGCCGATACAAAGGGGGGGTGGAGAGGTTTGTTTTCGGCAAGACAGCCAACAAAAAAAACAAGATCACCCTTTGGTGAGAAGAGACAAGGGAAAGGAAAGAAGGGCAGTGCTTCGAGTAAGGCGATCTCAGAGGGAGAAGTGGTGTCGCAGTCGTCGGTGAACGGACACCCCTCCCTTCGAAAAAACGAAAAGGTGCCTGTAAGCGTCTACTGGTGCCTGCTTGCTGGGGTTGTTGTTCTCTCTCTCTCGCCCCTCACTCACTCATTTTCTCTGTGATAAACTGCTCTTGGCCGTCGTTCAAATAACGAGCAAGTCATTCTTGTCATCACCGCACCCCCGCTCCTTTGAGGAGAGCGCAAAAGCGCAGCTGCTTACTTTCCTCCCTTTTCGTTAGCGCGATCCCTCCCCCCACCCACCCAACGACCTGCACAAGCCGCACAATCACTATCACTCAGTTTTGTTCCGCTGTCTCCTTCCTTGTAGCCATTCTCAAGACGAGAAAGACGCAAGCGAACCTGATCAGCTCTCTGCGAGTCCTCTTTGTTGTTCACTTGTCAGTGTGTGTGTGTGTGCTCGCGCACGCGCCTCTGGCACCTTTTCCCTACGGGTTACCCTCTGGACTAAAGCACGGGTCTTCTCTCGAGCTTTGGACTCGTCTCCTTAAGCACTATTGCCTCCCCCCTTTTTTCCACTATTTCTGTGAGTGTGTCTGTTTGCCAATCTCTTTCCCCTTCCTTCCTGTTCTCGTATCTTGGACTGCTCGAGAGCTAACGGCTCTTTTTTTCTTCGCTCGTGTCTGTATACTCCCCTCATCACCACTACCATCATCCGCCCATCCCATTCTCTTCCCCCACCTCTCTCTCTCTCCCTCCCTGTTTTTTTCTGTCGTCCTGTATCTTTCCCTCAACCCTGCCCGTTACCTCTCTTTCTTACCCCCCCCTCCCGACTCCCTCTCTCTGTCTGCCCCTTTCTGTCTCCGCGAGAAGCGAAGAAGAGGTGGTGTACGTGGTATACCAAAGACATATTCTTATATATATATATATTTATATAGAAGCACGCCTCTAAGTCATTCGTGTAGCACTTGCACTTTTTTTTGCTTTTTGGTGGATAACTACACGTCTGCCCTCTCCCTATACATATATATATATACATATACATACATATTCATATGCATGTATGGGCTGCTTCTGATTCGTTTCCCCTTTCGTTCTAAGCCCCTTTCTTTTCGTCCTTTTGGGTTGCCGTCGAAGTTTGTGTGTGTGTGTGCATCTGCATTGCTCATTTCCCCTCCCCCCTCGTCACTGCTGTCTTCCTGCCCGGAGCACTTTCCTTATTGCCACCGCCACCCTTTGCGCCCACCTTCTCTTCGTACCCGCACCCTTCCTTCCTTCTCTCTCTCTCCCCACCCGCCCCGCACCCCTCCTGCTCGTTTTGGCCTCGTCTTCTACGCTTCTTGTTGTATTAGCGGTTCACTAGTGCGTCTTGTAACTCCTTCTCTCCCCCTTTGCGTTTGCCCACCGACCACCCACCCACCCCCTCCCTCTCACCAGCACCCCTCTTAGCGCCTCATTCTTTCGTTGCATCACTCGGAGAGTGCTGAGTCTGCTTGGTCACAGGTCCAGACCTGCACCGCCTAGCGTACCACAGCCCCCTCCGGCGCGCACACTGCCTGTGCTCTGCGGACCCGCGCAGGCAACGAGAGCGGGCATCGTGATCTATACGGGACGAAAGTGCACGGAAAGATGGCGCAGCTGTTCGTCGGTCAGCTCCCCTTCAGCAAGTTTTTTCCAGACGACCTCCTGGATCTCTTCCGGCCGTACGGGAGCGTCATAGCCCACCAACTGCACATTCACCAAGGCAATGCTTTTGTAACTTATGCAACGACAGATGAGGCAGACCGCGCCATTCAGGCGCTGCACAGCAAGTGTGCCCTCGGCACACGCAGCCAGCCGATTCAGGTGATGTACTCGAAGGGGACGCGCCTCATTTCAGCCTTTGGTCTGCATCACCGCTCCGTCTGCTTAGCCCGCAACAAGGATCGCCAGAGGAGCAAGGAGGCGAGCGCAGCCACCGGTGGCACCGTGGACGACGAGGCCTTACTGAACGAGTCGACCAACATCAACGGCAGCTCCTCAGCCTCTAAGAACGCCATTCTCACGCCACTGATGTGCACGACGGGCGGCGTCGGTGGAAGCGAGGAGCCCAATGCAAGCTTCGCCACCCTGTTCAGCAGCTACGGCGACCTTAGCGGCAAGAGCGAAATCTCTGGCGAGGAGGATAGCCGTCAACCCTGCGGTGTGCACGGTGCTGTGGCTTCTTCGAACCTCCTCCAGCAGCAGAAGCCTCCGTCATATCCAGTCGGCGCAGACCCACTGCTATATAGTAGCGCAATGGGGTGGCAAATAGCTCGCCAATCACTGGTGTCGGGCGCACCTGCGACTCCGCTGTCACCGGTGTTAAGCAACGGCACAGCCACGCCTATGTCAGACTTGATCAACCCTTCGGCGCCTGCGCCAACTCCTGTCACGTATGTCATGATGCCGAACGCCGGGAGCTCGATGCCGTGTATGATGCCGCTGTACTACACCCTTCCCGCCTCCACAAGTGCGGCGATCGCGCAACAACAACAGCAGCAGCAGGCCTTAGCTTCAGCGTTGGCCTCTTACAATGCAAGGGCAGCTCCAGTCCAAATCGCCTATCTCCCCATGGCGCCGCATTAGGTTTGAGGTTGCGCACACGCGTGCCCTTCGCTCACCAACGTTTCTTGAGATGCCCTGTCTATCTCTCGCTCTCCCTCACAACGACCGCTTGCAGATTTTTTCTGCCTTTTCCGCTTACCTGTAGAGAGGCCCACCTGCGTGTGTGCAAGTGTCGCATCGCCTTGTGTATTTCGCTTGGTGCAAGTGGAGGTTCTGGCGGAGAGCGCTACCTTGCGAGCGAATGCGCGTGTTTAGCGGCCTTCACGTGGCATAACTGTGGATGAGGCTTGTCGGATGCTCCCTACCCCCGTTCTTCCCTCCGTTCTTCGCCTCCCTTCCCCTCCCTTCCTCCTCCTCTCACTGACTATCAGACATCCCGCCAAAAAAAAAGATGAAGCAGAGAAAGTAAGAAGGTCAAATATACGCGTAATAACTTCCCTTTCCTTCTCTCACCCCTCTCCCTCTCTCCTGGCATCGCTAATTTGCTGTATCTTAGTAAGTGCATGTGTGTTTATGTGCGTGCCCGTCATCATTCTGCGGCTGTCAGATTTCTCGCCCTCTAATTCTTTTGTCTCTGTTATTCGATACTTTTGCGCTCTCTCTCTGTCGCTCGCCGATTCTTTTACGTGCTTGTGTCCCCTCTCCGTTACAATCGACTTCGTCTCCGCATTTCCATTTCTCCTCTCTCTCTCGATGGGCTGTTGGGGACCTGATTAAGTCCCACCCCCACCCCTTCTCTCTCCGCCTGTCCTCTTCTTCGCGTCTTCGGTTTTCTCTCCGCTCCTTTCTTCCTCTCGGTTTGGATGCACGCGTTGGTATAGCTCTCCTTCTCTCTACTGCACGCACGCCCCTACTCGTTCCCCGCCTCTCATTTTTCTTTCTGCTTTGGGTGTACTCTGCCCCACCCTTGGGAGGGACGTACGAGCACCTGTGTGTGTCTGTGTGTGTGTGGGTGGGTGGGTGTGTGGGTCGCTCTCAGAAAGGAAAAATGGACGATGGGAAGAAACTGTTTTTTTGGCTTAACGTTGGCCGGCCGCTTCCCTTTAAGGGCAGCTTCCTTTACGCTTTGCATTTAAAGTTGGCGGGTGTGAGTGCGCGAGTGTGTCCTGCTCTGCATGCATGTCACGTTCATGCGTCTGCTGCTCGTGGTGCATTCTTGCTTGCCTCAGCAGATCTATGCAGAAATATCATCGTCGCGGGTGACGCCCGAACACACAAAGCTTTCTCTTCATTTGCCGCGCCCAGCGTACGCCTAATCATATCGAATAGCATGCAGGTAGCTGCGCAAGCCGCTGCGCATGTCTGGAGGGAGACGCACACACCACCTTGAGCGTGCAACAAAGAAAGACGGAGAGAGGGCGGGCATGCGGTAGCCGGCTGCTCACCAGCATATCTTCTCGCTCTATGATGCGCTCGCTCTCCTGTGCTCTGCTTCACCGCAAAGATTACAAACGCGGCGGATGTAAAGGAGAAAAAAGAGAAGAGACGCTGCCGGAAGAGGGGGGAGCAGGGCAATCTATAAACTGCGTGCTTTCATTTCATCTCTTTCGCTCGCTTACACTTCGACCTCCCCCGCACTTCATAATTTCCCAGTGCCGCGTAGACCTGATGACTTCGTGTACGTAAACCTCCCCACATGCAGACAATCTTTTTTATATAGACTCCCTAGGGGGCGCCGTTTCTTTGCCCTCTGTTTTCTCTCACTGTGTCTGTGTGTGCTCTTTTATGTGTCTAAACGGCTCTTTTTCTTTATGCTGTGCTCTGTTCGACTTTACTGTTAGACTTAATCCTCCTCTGAATAGTTATATCTTATCGCTTGCTGTCTCCGTACAGCGTCTTGATGCGCTCTCTCCGGTCCGTCTCCTACCTTTCCTCCTTGCCTTTCCGCAGAAGCCCACCACCACCACCCTCACACACGCAAGCGCGCACATACACTGCACAATGGCAGGACTCAGGCCCTCCCTCGTGGAACGTGCTGAGATGAAGGCGTGATGAAGCGGGACAAAAGTTGGGAAACCCAGCAAAAGAAACAGGAGAAAGGGCCACCTCTCCGTCGCGTAAGCAGAGAAAAAGAGAGCGCCCATGCGCTCTCGTGTGTGCTCAATGCGCATGGACGGAATCGTCGCTCACGCCTCGCAGTGAAGGCTGTGAAGAAACGGAAAGCAAAAAAAAGTACGCGAGGGGAGCATAAAATGAGAAAGAAGAGAACGCGCAGACGCTATTCCACAGATGCGCGAACTGGGAGAAGACGCGAGATGATTGAGACGTGAAAAAAAAACGAAGTCGCACAGGTGCACTCGCCGCTACGAAGGCAAACAGCAACGGCCTTCTGTCTTTTTTCTTCGTGGAAAAGAGCGGCACTCGGAAAAGGTGTGTGCGTGCGCATGACTCTTTTCCGCGAGCTTTTTTCACGACGCGCCCGCGTCGGCGACCGATTTTTATGCGAGAAGAAGCTGCACCAAGAAAATTCAAACGTGACTTAACCGCTATGCCTTCGCTTTTTGGTCTGCACGACCACACGCACACACACACGTTCGCAGATCGACTCCTCATCTCGCCTCTGCCCACCACCGCGACCTCATGTTTTTTCTTGAGCTTTCGTTCTTTCCCGTGCGGGAGGTGCCGCTTATTTTCTTCGTCCAGCTCTCACGCTTATAAAAACGTCTGTTATGTTGGCGGTGTGTGTGTGTGTGAGTTCGTTCTTTGTTTCATGTACGATTCCGCGTCTTTTTTTTATGTATGCCTTCGCCCCGCGTTGACGCTTATCCGTATCGCATGATGACTGCTCTTAACGATGCCCCTCCCCCTCTTCCGACCACCCGCCCACCCACTCCCTTCATTTTTAACCGTCTTTGACGCAGCGAGCGAGCGGGGGGACGGGGAACCAAACGAAAAAAAACATCTATACTGTATAGACGCGTGTATGATGTGCGCCTACACGGCTTACGTTTCCTTTTTTCTTCCTTCTGCCCCCACTGCACACATGTATATACTGGCAAATATGTATGGTATACGTGTACGCGCTCTGTCTCTCTCGCCTGCTTTATTGGCTTGGCAAAGGGTACCAAAGCACACCGAACGACTCGGGAGGGGAGCAAACGAAACCGCAACAGAAATACAGTCGTCGTTAAGTGTCACGTATCTGCAACAATTCTGCTTCGCAGAATTTTGGCGAGGAAGGTCACGGCTTGTCAAGAAGCGAAGGCCAACTGGATAGGAGTGCGTTCGAGGATGGAGCTCGAAAAAAAAAAACAAGAAGCCGAAGAAGAGGCCGCTGTAGCCAAGATATACAACGTTTGCATACATACATATACATACGCACACACACACACATACACACACATATATATATACAATTAAACACTTGAAAAGGGGGGTCTGTTAATCACTCTTTCTGTGTGAGGCTTTTTTATGCATAGGTCCGAGTGCCCCTATGCTCTTTACCCATCCCCATCCCCTTTCTTCTTCAGTGTATCGTGCTTCAGGCCATCTCAAGTTGAAGAGACGCGCTCCTTTGCTCCTCCCTCAGAGCGCCTTGTGTCTTCTTCTTTCTTACACATTTTTCTCTCTTTTTACCCTCCGCACCAAACGCATAAGCTGAAGTGTGAACGTAGAGAAACAGTTGTGTGTGGGCGGTGGTTTCCTGACCCACACTGCCCCTCACATTGTGGGCTCATACGGGTGCAAGTCTGCGCCCTTTCACAACAGCCACGCCCAGCGCGTTTGCTGGGTTGCTGTCTTCGTATTTGCTTTCCTTTTTTTTCTTTCGATCTCGCTCGCTCAGCTCCGATAGCTGTGGTGACTTGTTCAGCTGAACCTCTTCTTTTTGTTTTTTTTTCCTGCTGTTGGACTGCCCCTTCCCTTTTCTTTGTCGCCGCGTTCGGCATTGTTCTCTCTGCGTAGATGCTGTTCATTTCGTCTTTGTGTGGGTGTGTCTGTGCGTGTTATTTAGCATTTATTTGTTCGCAGCAGCAGAAACATGCGGCTGTACGTCGATGTGAGTGCGCTGGTGAAAAAGGTCTGTCGCCGCGCCAGCGCTCGGCAAGCCCTCTTTCTCTCATTCACCGTCTTATTTCTCTCTCCGTATTCCTCTGCGAGTGTAATGGTGACTGTGCTCCACTTTGCTGCTTCCCCTCTTATAAGTCTGACCTTTCTTCGTCTTGCTCGGCATTCAGGTGCCTTCTGCTGTTGTGGTGGCGCGTTATGCACTACTCGTGTGTTTTCTTCTACAAGACGGGTGGCATAATTTGTTGTCGTTGTTCTTTGTGTATGTGAGTGTGTCTTGCCTCATCTTTGAGGCATTCAGTCATTCATCTGTTCTTTTCCCCTCTCTCTCCCTCTCCCTTTTTGTTTTGCTTTTCGTCCCACGCTGATCCTTTGGTTGAAAGTACCTGGCCTGCTCTTGCTCCTCCTCCTCGTTCTGATCCCCTTTCTCGCTTCTCGCTGACGGCATAAACCACCTCTTGTGTATATCGTTTCCGCTCACTCGTTCTCTGCGCCGTGCTTCCCTTGTGTCAAACTGTTTTTCTTCCCATACTGGCTCATCGGGCTGCCTTCACACACGCGCATACACTCAAGCCTGAAGAGGTGGCGGCATGTCATGAGCCCAGAAGAGTAGAAGCAAATAGAGGCGGTACGGACAACCGACTGCGAGGTGGACTTGGAGGAGGCGGAAGAAGAGCGTTTGGGACCGAAAAGAAGCTGAGAAGAGAATGCGCCTTCACAGACCACAGAAATAATTCAAGAAAAAGAGAGTGGCAGAGGAGCCACATCTGTCACTCTCTTTTCGGGCTCCTCGCTGAGCACGTGTATGTGGGCGTGGGCTCGTCGAGACGTGTCTCGATGTGCCTCTTGTTTCTCCCTTATCTCATGTATGTTGTTCGCTAACATTTCATACCGCATCTTAGTTTTTTGTTTGTTTCGCTTTCACCACCTCCATTCGTTGACGCAACCTCGCTTCGTCCTCTTCGCTATTTCCCACACACACACGCACGCACATCTCCACCGGGCGCTCTCTAACTCCCTCTTTTTTTTCACTCTGTGCGTCTCAGTCGACGAACCTCAGCGCTTCAAGACCACTGCTCACGATTTTCTCTCCCTTTGTGTGTCTGTGCGAGTAAGGTGAGCGTGGGCCTAATCCCCACCCCGTGTTTCCTTTTCTGTCAGGCAGTGTCGGCAAGGGCTGACAGTTTACGCGACGAGATAAAAACAGCAAACAAATAAAAAAAGCAGGCACAGCGCACCTTGGACGCATACAAGGAACACGTGCACGTAGAGCAGCGATTCGACTAGCTGCAGGTCGGTTTGCCGCTTGGTCGATCTAGCTGTCGGTGTCTTTTTTCCCATTTCTCTCTCTCTGTTTTTTTTTGGGGAGGGGGCTTGTGTGGTCGCGTGTAGCTTTCTGCCTGCAGGTGTGTTTATATGCGCATGTGCGCGGCGTCGTACTTCACAGACGGAAACAGAAGCAAACGTACTTATCCTTTCGCGTTAGCCCTTTCACGCTTTATCTGGCATGCTCGAATGAAGTGGGGACTGCGGTCCTCCTCCGTATGCGTGCCTGTTTTCATTGGACGCGCATTTGGCAATGTGCCGTTCTTCTCTCACCTCTACGCTTTACCACCACCACCCCTCCCCGCTTCTCCACAATGTCACCTCCTATGCTCGCTCTCGATTCCTTTTTCCGTGTCGCGCGCTTTTTAGTGTGGGTTCGTCTGTCTCCTCCGCCCCCTGTTCTCCCCGCCTCTCTCTCTCATCCTCTCTTCCACGCCGATGTTATTTGTTTTCCCTTTTGGCAGTTCCTCAGTTATCGTGCACGTCTGCCGAGGGGCGCGTGAACGCCTTTGTCGGTGCGCGTGTGTGTCTCTCTCTGCCCCCCTACCCCCACCCCTGCCCGCCTAAATACAAGCCTCCGGGATATCTTTATCCTTCCGCGCCTTTCCACTCTGGCAGCATCCCACCCACCCACCCGCCGTTCCTATATCGTCTCTCTTCTTTTTCTTTAGTGCCTTTGGGCAAGTGGGTGTGTGCGAGGAGAGGTGAAGGAATGTGTGTGTGTGTGTGCCTCTTCGTGCAACATTATCTGTTGCTTCCATTTGCGCTCACTGATTTTCGTTATGCGCCGATTTTGTGGCAGGTGTTGCCTCAACTGCGCATGCCAATCCCTCACTCTTTGTTTGCCCTGTGATTCTTCCTTCTCGTTTCCTCTCTGGTGCTTCTCTTTGCATCCGTTGTGCTGTGCCATGGGGTGTGCGCAAGTGTGGTGCGAAGCGGCACTTGTATCCACTTTCAGCCATCTGCCCTCGCTACACTCTCCGCTCATCAGCATCTGCTGATGGTATGCGACCAAAATTCGAACACATGCTCATCTCTCTAGACGCGCGCTTTAGCAGCTGCTGTGCAAGACCAGTGGAGGTCGGCCATCTGCAAGCGGAAGGAAATCAGTTTCATATGTTCATGAGGCGAGACCCTCTTTCCACTGACCTCTCTTGCCGTCTTTCCGCTTTGTTCGTGTCTTTTTGTGTTGCTTGCTCGTTTGGCAGCTTCATGGTCGACGCCGGGTGTCGCCCTTTTCCCCGTGTCTTTTCTTCCTGTTCGCTCTCTCACTCATTTTCTCCTCAGCGTATGTTTGTGTGTTGGCTCAACTTCCATCTTTATGCTCAACTCTCGCTCGCTCGCTCTTGACATGTTGCCTCTTTGTCGCCGTTCTTCGCTTGCCCCCCTCCTCCTCCTCCCTCCTCCCGACCGGCTCTCTCTCCCCCACCCACCCCCCAATTCGCTTATTCCTTTGCATTGGAGTCATACATAAATACAAATGTATATTTGTTCATTTGCTCTTCACTGCGATGCTTTGGCAGAGGACGAGGGAGAAGGGATACCGCCCTCTCGCGCTCTTCGCTTTTACTCTTATTATTCGGCCGGTTTTTTTATTGTACGCTTGGCTTCGCCGCTTTGTGCTTGGGTATGAAGTCGCCGATGCTGCAGCCAAAGCCCCGTCACATCTTCACTTCGTTTTTTTCTGTTTGCTCATTGCTCTCGTGTCTGTATTTCTTTGCGCGCACACGCTTGTGGTGCTTTTTCGTTCTCCTTTGTGTGTGCGGGCGCGCGTTCCGGTGTGCTGAGCTGCTTGTGCTCTGGCATCCGAAAGAAAAAAAGTGTACCCCACAGCCCATTGCTCCCTCCTTGCTCATCCATGCCGAAAGCCACGCCTGTATCTCGTCGCCGTCGCCTCCCTCCTTTTCTCCGCCGATCAAGTGTTTCATCGCCTTTCGGCAGCTACTGTCTCCGTTAAACTGGTGCAACCGCCTAAGTCCTACGCGAGCTTCTTCACGCTTCCTCATTCACGACGAGCGCGCGCGTGAGGATTGTGAGTGCGGGCAGTGTTTTCTGCTTGCTTGTCCGTCCTCAACGGCACCATCAGCCGTCTCGTTGCCTCTTCTCCCCTCCCTCTCTCTCACACGTCTCCTACACTCGCTCTGTCTGCAGCTTTTTTTTCTTTTTCTGTGGGTACGTCCACCCCGTCCCTCTTTTCGTTGGTTTTCACTGTTGGTTTCCGCTTTGTTTGCAGTTGCTTTCGCCCACACACGTACTTGCCGTACAGTAAGCGCTGTAGCACCTTGTACTCGCCTCTGGTGCTTGTGGCTCGTCCCCCCTCCTCCCCCCGCATCCCTTTCCTTTTGGTTGCTGTCATTCACTAAAGAGGGATACGCACTGAAAAACGAAGCGACCAAAAAAAAGAGGAAGGAGGAGAGCACACACAAACGCGCATAGAAAGGGACGCCATTGTCGACCACGAAAAAGAAAACGAAATTCAGATGGGAACGGCGGCAGGCGTGTTGCTGCTCGTGCGCTTTTATTTTTGTTGTCTTGTTTTCTTCCTGTGCGAAAGGCGATCCTGGTGGCTCTCGAAGAGAGCGGGTATTACTCGCTATCCTCTCCCGCTCCATCCACGCGCGACTTCTCTGCCTCTGCTACTAGCAATCAACTACTTTTCTGTGAGCGGTAATCATTCTCTATAAGCATAATATACGAGTGTGTCGTGGGTGCCACTGGTGTTGTCTCGCTCCTATTGCTGTTTCCTTTTGCCTCCTGACGACCCGCACACCCCATTTCTTTATCCCCCCCTCTGTACACACGCACCCCTACTGTTCTGGCTCGTCCACGGTGCCTTGTGAAGAGGTGGAAGTGCCTTCTTGTCTCACCCCCCTCCCCACCACTCTCTCTCTACTTCCTTTATCTCTGTTCTTGGGTCTCTCGCGAGTTGGTGCCCGCCAAACTGCACTTGTTGCTCATATCTTCCAGCCTCTTGAGCAAACCTTCATTCCTCCCCTAACCCTCGCAAGCGACTGCTCGTGCTACCCGTCGCTTCTGAACTCGAAGAACTCATGCGAACGATGCGCCTTAAAAAGAGCCCACCTCCCGCGTTTGAGTGAGAGAGAGCGAAGGGGTGAGGGAGAGGGGCAGAGAGGGAGAGAGATGGGTTGCCCGTCAGGAGAAAAGAGGATGCGAGGGCGACACAGAAGTGAAACTAAACGCCTACAAAGAAAAGTATGCACATGCGCAAGCGTGTTTCTTTTGTAGAGGTACACGACGGAGCAGCAGTGGCAGCAGAAGAGGGGAAGCGCACGGAAGCTGTTATACAGGCTTCTTTTTTGTTCGTTTTCAACGCCCTCATTTTATTTTTTCGGTTTGTTTTTCAGTTCGAATTGGAGCCTTGCGGGATGTACGAACTCCTCTCTTCGCGAACTGGTGTTTTTTTTCCCACTCGCCTCTTTTTTTGGGGGGTGGAGGGGAAGAGAGGGTCTCTTTTTGGTGGCGCGTGTGCCTGTGGTCGTTTGTTTGGATCTCTTTTGTTTCTTCTTGTTCATTCAGCTTTTACCCGCTACTCCTTCTGGCGGAATTGTCGGTGTTATTTTCACGGCATTCCACCCTTTCTCCCCCTTCCCCACCGTGACGGTTCGGATGCAGCCTTCTCAAGGTCGAAGCGGGCAAAAAGAAAGTTCTTCAATCCTCTCTTCTTTGTCGACGAATCTTTGCGCACAACTCTCTGTGCTCTTGCTTTTCCCTCTTTGTTTCGTCCCTCCACCCCCTCCTTCATTATCTTGGTCGTCTGCCTCTCTTCCTCATGGCGCTCACGCACCTGTGTTCATTGAGGGAGAAGAGGGGGGAGGAGTTTAGGGTAGGATAGGGCAGGGCGGGGTTGTCCAATCGCTCTTTTTTATTATTTCTTTATTTTTTGATATTTTTTTCTCCTTTTGGATGAGTAGAGACGGTGAAAGCGCGCGCGGCATTCGCATTGGTGACGCGAATACTCCGTCCCCCCTCCCTCCCCTCTCCCCCTCTCCTCTCTCCACACATAAGCGCAGACTTCTTTTTTTTTCTTCTGTATACGCACACGCATGTACATGGGACTCACCTGTTGGTACTTCTTCATAAGCTTTGTGTGTGCTTGTTCCTGCTTATTTCAGCAGCGTACTTGCCTCTTTCCTTTGATGTTCGCTCTCCTCTCTTCGCATCATCACCTCTTTCTTCCCCACCCCCTAACCCTACCCTCTCCTCTCTGACGCTCAGCAGCCAGCATACTTGCAAGGCCCAACAAGAAAGATATATATATTCAATCGCCTGAAAAAGGGCGGGCGGAGGCGAAGCGGCCATGAGACGTGAGCGCGAAAGGGAATATATATATATATATATCAAGACAGTGGAGCTTTTTTCCTCTTCGGTGCTGCGATTTCATTTTATGCGCCCCTGTGTGTGTTTGTGTGTTTTGGTTTCGCATCTCGCCCCCGGTTTCGTGGGGAACTTTACACATGTCGACGTGCTCTTGTCGTCTTCGTCTTCGCCATTCCTCCTCCTTTTTTTGGTTTTCATTTTCTCCTTTTACGTCCTTCGGCCACCTCTTTCGCCTACCATCGTGTTGACAGTTTTTTTTTGCGCGTGTGAGATGCCCCTGTTCGCATTTCTGTTGACGCGTGCCGCCCCCCCCCACCATCACCACCACCACCACAAACTGAGAAGGGGAAACGGCTTTGTTCACATGCATGCGTGCGCTCACGCTTACTAGACACATCTGTTTGTTGCTGCGTCTCTATGTACATGGTGACGAGTCCAAGTATCGATGAGGAATTCGAGGGTACGCCCGTAACAGAAAGCCGCTACGGACTCTTCCTTTCTTCGTTATCGAAGATGCGTGCTGGACTTTTTCGGGAGGAGCTCGCCGCTCGTCTGCTTCTGATTTGGCATTGATGGGTAGGAGCACGCGTCTTTGTATTGCCTATGCTTACCCTGCTGTCATGATGATGAGCGGCCGAAAAAAACGTCTCTGCGCGAGGACGGGCTGTAGGCGTATTTATGACGTTCTCTTTTATTGTTTCTGCCTCAGTGCCTTACTTCCTGCCACCCTTCGCCTACCTCCAAGCCTCTCTTGGTCTTGGCCGGTGATCCTTGTAGGACACTCCGCCTCATCTCGGCGTCTTCTAGTGCCTCGCCTGCCCACCCCACCCCGCCCCCAGACACGCACATACACCCCACGATATGCTGTGGCAGTAGTTCTGCGCTGAGCAGAGGATGGGCGCGCTCTTGCGCTTCGGTAATTTCCTTTCTGTGTTCTTTGTTCGCTGTTCGAACGTGCGTGTGCGCATTGGCGCGCATGCGTGTCGGAGGTGAGGGGGGAGTGAAAACAGCTGCTTCCTGCGCTTTTTTCGCTTAACTTTTCGCGAGCGTCTCAGCAGCAATTGCTCGAAACGAAACGCAAAACAAAAGTGGCATCGACGAATTCAATACGAGAAAAAATGGTCTCACGACACGTGCGTATGTCTGCATGTGGAATCTCATCCGGTTTCCCTGAGCCTGCAGTGCCGGAAGGAGGAGGGAGGGGTGTGCGTAACTCGACTCGCGATGTGACAGTTTTCTTTGTCCCGCGATATGCATATACACATGCATATATATAAATGTATATGTATATATGTATATGTATATATGTATATATGTATGCGTCGGTGTTTGCCTTCTCGAACGAAACTTTCAAAGGAGGGAAAAGGGTGAAACCAGTCTGTGTCGTGACTGCAAGAAACGCAGAAGGTGGTCAAAAAATGTGTGCTGCCTGCGCGAGGAAAAGCTGTTCCCCTGCGTACACGTAGGCCCTCATACTATTTTCTTTGGCCCCTTCCCCTCCCCTATGCACGTGCACACCACTTCAACGGTCGAACACCGTGTAGGAACTTTATCGATGCAATCTTTTCTTTTTTTCTTTTCGTCTCCTTCACGCCATGCCCGTTTCACTCCGTTGGTCGGCATCACAGCGACGTGAACTCGCATGTGCGTGCGCACATGAGCACACAGCGGCTTCTCTTCTGCCTTCCCCCCCCTCAAGCACACGCACGCCGTTTTTCTCCTTCTCCTGCTTGCCTCATCTATCCTGTTACTTTTCGCTCTCTCGCTCTCTCTCTTGTCACACTCGCCACTCTGGAAACTGTGACTTGAGTGACGGGTTGAAAGCGAACGCAAAGAAAAAGGCGGACGCAGTGAAGGAGGAGGAGGTGTACCTGAGTGTGTTTGTGAGTGGTGAGAAAAAAAGGAGGAGTGATGCACAGCATTTGCCGGCACTCGTGTGCGTTGTTTTTTTTCGTTACATTTTTCCCTCCTTTCTCGCCTTCTCCTCGGCTACGCTTATTGCGCGCTCTCTCTCTTGCGCGCTTTCAATTCAGAGGGTGGAAATGTTCTCCGTGTTTTCCACGACCAAACAGACACACAGTCGTCCCCACTGGCGCCGCCTCCTCATCCTTTTCGCCCCTTTCTTGTATGCTTTCGATGACTGCGGTGGTATTTGGGAACCGTTCAGCGCGCGCTTTTGCGTTTGACCTCCCAGGCTCGCGTTGTTTGTTTGCTGTCGTTGTTCTGATGACTTTCCGATTGAAATGCAACTTTTCGCCGCTTACATCTTCCCTCTCCTCCCCCTCGCTCACCATCTCTCTCCCTTCTGCAGGCCCCGCCTCCTTTTTCCTTCCCCCGTTTCTCTTCCCTCTGTCTTTGTGAGTCGGTCGCTGATGCATGCGTTTTCCTGCGCACGCGCGCTCTTTCTCTTTGATCGCTTCTACCCAGTGCGGAGCGCCTCTGTTGCTTCTACCGCCCTTCTCGTGTCCGCTATCCCCCCTTCCCCAGCCTGTTTTTGCTCTACTGTTACCTCGCGTCTTTTTCCTTGCGCGCTTCCCAAGCTATCTGGTGTTAAATTCTTGCGTGCGGCGCAGAAGGGGGAGGGTAGACGCATGAAGAAGAGCGGGTGGGCAGCAAGAGCCCAAGGAGAAGCGAAAAAGGTACAGGAGGCATCGAAAAGAACAGCGAAGCGGCGTTAAAAGCATCTCTTTGGGTGCAAAGAAAAAATCATCAGGGAGCTTACGTGGCAGCGTGCGTCCGTGTGTGTGTGCGTGTGTGACGTCGACAGCGAAGCCTTAGGCTATCTATGTATGTTCGTGTGCGCCTGGGCAAATGATGAAGGGCTGAGCAAAGGTTTCTCGCCATGATGCGCAAGTTATATGAGTGGCTTTCGATCAACGGGAACGGAAAGGGGGCAAGCATTTTTTTAAAAAGGGCAAATCGTACCTCTGACTCTCTTGCAGAGCTCTTCGCTACTATTATGCACGTACGCTCGACCCTCCCGCCCTTCATGATGCTTCCTCTCGCCGGCAGCACTCTCTGAATCGATTCATTTTCGTCTCGATCTTCTCGATCTGCTGATTTAGTGCTTTTTTTGCCCTATTCCCCCCCTCCTATCCCTGCCGCCCTCTCCTCAGTCTACAATCATTTTTCCCTTCCTCTCTCTTCTTGCTACTTTTGGCACCTCTCCCTTATCTCGCCGTGTGTGTGTGTATGTGTGTAAGTGTGTGTCTGTGTCTGTGTCACTGCTTTTGGTGCGGCGTTGGGTTTTCGCCTGTTTCGGTGCGCGTGAAAGGAGGTAAGAATGAGTAAGGCGTCGTCGGTCAGCGGCCACGCATGCGGTCCAACGCCTGTGCATCGTTCTGTGCACACTGTTTCGACCTCCTTGAGTTTCTCCACCTTCTGCCTCTCCGAAAAGCACGCACACGCACACACCAGCATTCTCTCTTCTACGAGTGATAGCTGAGCGAATCTCGACTTATCGTTCGACATCTGTCTTCCTCACGCATGTTCGCGCGCGCTCTTTCTACCTCTGTACGTGCGCACGCATGCGTTGCTGTTGCCTCCCCTCAACCACTACCACCCTCTTCCTCATTTCGGTGTTCATTCCTTTTTTTTGCTTCTGCCTCCTCTTCACTCACCTTATTTTCACATCCCTGTCTCCCCCTTTTGTTGTTACTCGACGCCCTCTACCCTCGTTAGTTGACTCCTTCACGTTCCACCTCTTTTTGACCTCTCACCACGGTCCTCTGTGTAACTCTTTGCTTGTAATTTGTTTATAATGAGTTCCTTTTTTTTCGCTTGCAGGGGTCCCTATCCACTTCCCACTGTACGATTAGACACCCTTTTAAGTTTCTCTTCGTCCTCCTTCTCTTGACTCTCGGTGTGCTCTTTCGCCCTCTCTCCTCACCCAACGCACGGTGCACCCACACGAGTTTCAGAATGTGTGTGTGTGTGTGTGTGCGTGTAAGTGCGTTCTGTTCGCTACTGAAGCACTCCAGGCACATAATGAGGCGGTAGCATCCAACAGAGGAAAGGACAACCCCGCGTCGCCGGGCACACACTGGCGGACGAAAAGGTAGCGGGAGATGAAGAGAAAACAGATCGCCGAGTGCCGGGCCGGAGGGAGAAGGAAAGAGTGGGCGCGCATCCTCTTTATGCGTCACCATGGCGCTTTACCCTTTCCCAATCCTCTCGCTCTCCGGTGCGGGGCGGGACGGCGTGCGGGTGTGTTTCCTTTTGCAGGTGTCGTTGCCGTGGCACCTCCCATTTTCTCTCTGAGAGCTCGTCCTCCAACGGCCCCGCGACTCGGCCATCGAAAGCTGAACAGGAGCAAGCTCCCGGCCACAGGCTGAGCCACAACGCGCCGTTGCCTCACCCCCGCGAAGGGGCGTCTTGTATGTGCATGTGTACGCAGGAGCAGCTGCCCCTCTCGCGCGATTCATTTCACTCCCCTCCCCCACCACTCCTCTCAACGACCAGAGCCGTGAGAGGGGCACGGCTGCTGTTGTGCGAGCACCACCCGCCTCCACCACCACCACCCCCTTCCTGGCTGCCCTTGTCACGGATGGCATACATGCCGGACTCCTCAGCGCCGCCTTTTCTCGCCCCTCTCTTTCACGGGCCCCTATCGCCTCCACCTCCTTAGTCTCCAGCTCCGCCTCCACCCCGCCAGAAATATAATGGCGGCGTCGGGTACGGGCAGGCACGGGCGAGATGAAAGGCAGCGGCGCGAGAGGCAAGCGAAAAGGGAGGGCGAAGGACTTCGCTGTTTTCTTCGCCCACAACTGCATTGCCGCACACCTGAGGGAGAGCTCGTGAGGGTGACGCTGCGGATGCATGGATAGAAAGAGCAGCACAAGAGCCGCCAGGTAGTATGCTCATCCTCCCTGCACCCTCCACCCACACACACACACACGCACCTCGCCTCCTTTTCTTCGCGTGATTCTGCTCTTTTTCTTCCGGGTACCGCGCACTGTCTGTGCCACTGTCGCCGGGCCGCGCAGAAGAGGGGCCGGGCGCGTGAAGAGCGCAATCGGGCGCTTCTTCAATGGCGGCAGCCCCGTGCCCTTCCTCCTTTTGTGCTCCTTTCGGGTGCTTCCGCCACACCTACGCTGGCGTACAAGAGAGAGTAGAGAGTAGTGCAGAAGCTCCAAGCGCCGAGAAGAGAAACGCAGCACATTCACATGGGCATGCGCAGGTGCAGACGTGGCGACAGCTGCTTTCTTCCGCGACTCGTAAATCAGTGCCGCGCACCGTCAAGCGCCCACGGAGTGGAATAAGGCGAGCAGGAGAATGCAGAAAGGCGAGGCGAGGCAGGTAGACCCATGAGGAGGAGACTGAGAAAGAGCTCCACAGATGCCGACGGCCGCAGCCTCTCATCCCCCCTCCCCATGTCCGCCATTCGTTCGAAAACGATCCATATGTGTGCGCGCGTGTCTGCGTGCATTTGCTGTTTTGCCTGTTTGCTTTCCCCTGGTTGGTTGTGTGTGGCTCACTTTGCGGCTTCGCTTCTGTCCTGGCGAGGTCGTTTCTCTGCCTGCTTGCCACTGCTTATGAGCACGCGTGTACGCCTCTCTGCTCGCCTTTCTTTTCTCACTGCCACCCACTCCATGAGCTGCTCACTCGCACGCGCCTTCTTCTCTCACTCATGCTTCCTGTGTGTGCCTCTGGATGGCTATGGGCGTCCCTCTCTGAGGATCCTTGATGGTGTTCGCCCTTCTCGTGCTTTTGTCTGTGCGTGTGCCCGCGCGCGCATGGTACAGGGATTATGAAGGCAGCCGAGGTCCCGCTTGCCAAGCTGAGGGCAGTCTGCTCGCAGGAATGGAGGTGGTGAAAGGGGCTTTCTCTGCGCTTCCTACCTCGCCGTGATTCAGAGCCGCACCCTCTGTTCACGCTAACGCCAAAGCCGTCGCAGCGGGCACGCCACCATAGGGGGAGGCAGCAGCGACCTACTCGAAGAGGCGGATCTGCCGCCGACCAGCTCCATAGTGGTGCTGCGCCACACTCGCCTGTACACCCACGTAGCCACGCAAGGGAGCTGACTTGCACATGCGATGCTGCATGCGTGCATGCCTGATGCCGGCTACGCCACGACGATTCGGCCCGTCTCAGCCGGGTATGCAGACATCGGCTGCGACAGACCCCCGCACACGCAAGCCGCCGTCATGGCGTCGGCGGAAATGGAAGGCGAGCACAGCGGGTCTTACGCCCACCCACGCACACACGCCGACAGCGACGTCGTCGTGGAACGGGCGCCAGGCCCGGATCTCGCCAGCACAGTGCGCGCGCGCTTTCACGCTGAGCCGGCATGGCGCATCGCACCCGGGCACGGCGGGGGGAGGTAGACACTAGCCCGCCCGCAGGACCGTGTGTGCGGATGTTTGCGGCATCTCGTACACCGGGCCGGGTGGCCTGGTGGTGCGCAGATGCCGCTAGCATGACGAAGCGCACCAGCGAGTCCCCGGACGCCCGTGAAGCACCGATCGCGCAGCACGTGTCCGACAAAACGGGCGGGGCGGCGCCCGCCAGCCGCGTGGCCTGATCAGACGGTGTAAGGCTCGCACTAACGGGCGGGGACGCAACCGCGGTGTAGGCAGTGGCAGGCTGGGCCGTGGCTGTCTGCGTCTGTCTGCTGCCGAGCGGGCGCTAGAATGGGCACGCCGGAAGGGCCAAAGTCTCACAGGAAGGCGGGGAAGAGAAGCAAGAGAACGGCATGAGCACAATGGATGGAGGGAGGCGTGCCCCTTGCCCTCTTCTTGCTGTGTCGGGGCGCTGTCGCCCCCTCTGCGCTGCACGCCCTCCGCCCAGCGGCCGAGCGGTGCACAAGCGATGTCCCCACCCCCACCCCCATCGAGTAAGCCGGCGTGCCTCTTTCGGAGAACGCGCTGCATGTTGAAGGCTGCTCCCTCTCGCGTCGTCGCCTCCGCAACGGCACCTCCCCACCCCCTCCCTCTCTCTCCCTCCCTACGGACGGTCCGAGCGTGTCTGCGCGCGCTCGCGCATGACAACGCATCAACGGATGCGGTGCATATCGCCCTGGGGTGGCGCGGGAAACCTGCACAACTCCAGTGACACTCACACGCACACGCACGCTGTGCCACTCTAAATCTTCCTTTCCTCGCCGCCAGTCCCCTTCGATCGTCCCCGCGCGCGCCCGGCCTCCACCGCCGTCAACGCAGCCACCGTCGCTTCCGCTGGGCACCCACTCGCCCTGACTTCGGCCACTCTGCTTTGCTCACGAGCCGTGTGGCGAGGATGAGCCGCTTTCTCATTGCAGCCACCGTGGTTGCGGCGCTGCTGCTGTCCACTGTTACGCATGCCGAGCAGCAGGTGGCGCCGTACCGCTACTCGGAGGCCTACCGCAGCCATAACTACGCACGAGCGAGTCACTGCTCGGCGTCCAGCCTGAGCAGTTGGTCGTGCGGGCCCATCTGCGATAAGATTCCCGGCTTTCAGTTCTACACGACCGTTGGCGACTCCTGGTACGACACCTTCGGCTTCATTGGCGTGGACCACACCAATAAGCAGATCGTCGTCGCCTTCCGCGGAAGCGTTACTGTGATGAACTGGGTACAAGATTTAGTCTTCACCTTCGTAGACTACGTCATTCACAGCAGCTGCCGCAGATGCCGGGTGCACAAGGGGTTCCTCGCGTCTTACCTCTCTGTGCGGTCGCAGGTGAAGGCCGCCGTGACGACACTCCTGTCCCGGCACCCTGGCTACCAGGTGCTCGCCGCGGGTCACTCGCTCGGCGGCGCTCTCGCCGTACACGCCGCGGTGGACCTGCAGGTCCTTCTGGACAGTATGGCGGGGCCCACCGCACCCGTCGCGCTCTACACCCTTGGCGCCCCGCGCGTCGGCAACCCGAGCTTCGCGAAGTGGACGGCGCAAATCCTGGCCCGCGGCCCGCACTATCGCCTCACCCACTGCCGAGACCCCGTGCCTCACATGCCCCCGATGAGCTTTGGCTTCCTCCACGCGCCATCGGAAGTGTTCTATCGCACGAGGTCCAACAGCAGCATGCGCATGTGCAACGACAGCCCGGTGAAAGAGTCGAGCAAGTGCAGCAACAGTATGTTCGCCGTTTCGTTCACGGACCATCTCAAGTACTTCGGTGAAGACGCGGACTGCTCGTGCCGCAACTGCCGGAGCGCAGCGCTCAAGTCTGTCGAAGTTGAGCCCAAACTGCCGAAGTGGCTGTACGCCCGCCTGGCGTGGGAGCAGATGAAGATGAGCACTGGTATCCTAAACGCAACGACTCTCGAGTGAGGAGCGTGGAACGCCCTATTACGGGGAAGCGGTGAGGTGCAGGTGAGCGAGCAGCAAAGGCGAACGCAACGAGAAGGCTGAAATCGGGGGAGGGGGCATGGGGCGCAGAAATGCTCTGATGCACAAGAGCGAGGCAATGTCGAGAGAACAGTCGCCTCCCCCTCCCCCCACCCGAGCGATTGGCGGTGTTCTGTTTGCGTGTATCGGCTCATTGCGCCTCCCACTTTCCCCCACTCCCCCACTGTGTGTGATCGGCTGCCTCGTCTTTTTCTTTTTGCTTTCACTCTCCCCTTTGCGTCGCCTTGTGCGATTCGGGTTACTTTGCACGCCTCCCTTTCTTCTTGCATCTGTGCCGCCGCGCAGCTGCTCCGCCCTTGATGCCCCCGCCTGCTTGTGTGCTATTCCCGGCATCGGCTCAATCGATTTCGGCGAATGCAGCAGTGCGGGCCAAGAAGGGAAAGGACCAAGCGAATGTAAAGGTGATACGTGGGTGAGCAAGGGGACTGTGAGCTTTCCTGCAGCCGTGCCGATCGCGTTCTCTTGCCCTCTCTAACGCTGTTGTATATGTGTGTGTGTGTCATTGTGTGTGTGTTGTTTTCTTGATTCTTTTTCGCTTGGCTCTCCCCTCCCCACCCCTTCTCTTCCGTAACATTACCCTTTGTTGTTGACGCTCTTTTTCTCTTCTCTTTGCCTTTTGTTCCCCCTCCCGGGCGTACGTATGTGTGTGTGTGCGTGTGTGCGTGCATGGGAGGATGCGTCGAGCGCCGTGGAAAAGGAGGGATGTGCTCGCGGGCGTCCTCTATCCTTCTTTTCTGCTCGGATTCCCTTTGCCTCTTTCCGTTGCTGGCTGGGCCGCGTGCCGTTCGCTGCCTCCTTCGCTCTACTTCTCTCTGTGCTCGCATCGCATTAGATCCACGGCCCTGCGCCTGCTCTCGCTTTGGCTTTCCTTCTCCTGTGTCGCTTGTCGCGCTCCCTTTTCGCTCTGCTCTCCTGGAAGGCCTCCATTAAAGAGTAGGGGGGCTCTCAGCGCTCGGGATCCCACGGGTCCTGCCCCACCACCACCACCACACACGCACACACTCTGTGTGTGAGAACGCCGAGCAGCTGCTCACCGCTACCTCCTATCCCTGCCCATGCGGAGCCACCTCTGGGGGTGACAGGGTCCAGAGTCGACGGCGTTGCGTCGCAGCAGCGTGCGACGACGCGCGGGTTTGTGTCGTCCACGCGGTCGACAAAATGCCGGCGTGGCTCGAAGGTGTCTCTCCGCCGGCCGTCACTCTGCCTTCTGCTGTGCGAGGCCTGCGCCTTCCCGAGGGACGTGCCACGTGGGCGCCGGTATGGTGAGGGGGGCGACTGTGGGGTGTGGCGTACGGAACGGGCGGGCGGGCCGATTTTGAGGGAATGGCTGCTCTGAGGTGGCTGAGTCCGCATGGCTGTGGCACGCGTCTACGGCTGCTTCGCAAACCGCCCGGCGATGGGCATGTGACTGGCCAGGGAGAGTGGAGCTTAGCGTATGCTCTACGGCGGAATGAGCACGCTGAAAGGGGGGCTTTTAGGTAAAGGCTCGCCGCACTGAAGAGGGACGAGGAAGGAGGTTGCGCGCACGCTCCGGAGCATCTGCGTCGGGTCCCTGCGTGCGCCCTGCCAAATACGAGGAGGCTCTGTGCTAGTCGCTCCGCTGCATCCCCCCTCTCTGTTGTCCTGCAGAGGTTGATGTGAGCGTGTGCGTGTCGAGGAGGAAGGGCGTGTAAGTCCTCTCTCGGCCACGCCGTCGCTGCAGGAAAGCTGAGGGGAGAAGCGGCATTAAGGCACGGATGTATTCTGATCCTTTCTTTCTTTTTCTGTGTCCTCCCCCTCCCTCCCCTTTTCCTGCGCAACGAAACCATCGGCAAATGAAAATCCAATGCGAATGTTTCTTCTCGTGCGTGTTTGTGTTCGATTCAACTCTTACTTCCTCGATTCCCTGGGCTGATGCACTGCGTGATCGTGTGTGTCTGTACATGTATATGTCAACTGCGGTGGTGAGAGGTTTGTTCCCGCCTGCTTTAGCGTGCTCGTCTTCGCCTTTCTCCTTTGGCTGTCTGCCCGCCTGCCGGTACACCTCCCATTTCCTTCCGCGCGTACGCCCCGTGGCTGGCATGCCGTGTCGCTCTCGCTCTCTCCCCTTCGCTCGCACCCAATCCCTTCTCGGCAGCCTTCATTTGCCGCTTGCAACGCGCATGTAGTGTCCACTGGGGTCTGAGGGGAGCTCCGCTGCGCTTGTGGGCCACTCATCTCTGAAACGCGAGCGCACCGCAGCTTTGCCGATCTCGGCCCGTGGACAGGACTGCGGGTAAGCTGAGAGGGGAGGGGTGTATAGGGGATGGAGGTGGGGCGCAGAAGCGGCTGAGCAGCGGCAGGTCGGGCACATGCACACAAGGCGTGCTAAGTGAGACATGTGGAAGTGGGGCAGGGGCAAAGAGTGTGGCGAGGGCCCCGGTCGGATCGTACCGCTCCCTGTGCTGCCCCCGTCTCTTTGCCGCGCACTTGGAAAGAACGCCCGCAACACTTGTCGCGTACCTCTCATTTCTGCTGCGTCTCTGCGTGTCCGCCCCCAATGCTTGAACCCGCGTCGATTCCTGCTGGTGCCCAGGAGCAGTGGAAGCGGACGCGAAAAGGTGCGGCGAATGCTTTGCTAAAGTGTCTTGGGTGGGCAACAGCCACAGCGAAAGGCATCGAGAGAGCGCGCTGGACAACTGGAATCGCCTTTTCTTTTTCTTCCACGGCAGCACTATGGCACGTATAAGGCGTCGAAGCAGCTATTCAGGTGCCCTTTTGTTTTGGTACGTGTACGCGTGTGCTTTCTTTTCTGTTCGTTTTTGTCCCAGCACGTGACGGGCTGTCGCAGGCAGAGCCCCCACACCGACGCCAACACGTCGGTGCTTTCTCCGACCATCTCTCCTTTTGTCTCTCACACACCCTCACCGTCTCACTCATTTTATGTTTGCGCTCGCTCCCTCGGTTGTACTTTTCCTCTTCATTGAGCCCCGTCTGGTGGCACACAAGCCTGCCGTCCCCCTGTGGTCTGCGCGGTTTTCTCTCCCTTCATCCCTCGCCGCTCTGTGCATCTCTTCCAGCGCCCGGCACATCCCCCACCTGTGGCCGCCTCTCAGTGCGGATGGCGCACATCGAAGATGGAGAGGTCTCGCCTATTCGTTTATCTTCATGACGTAAAGCAGACGCTCAACGGAAAGAGGCGACCGATGCGATGAGCGTACGCTTTGGCAAGGCGCGCACGCGCTCACGCTGCGGCAGGAGTGAAAGGGAGCAGACTCCATTGCTTCCGGCTCCGCTCCTCAGTGTGTGCGGGCGTGCGAGTACGCTCCGACTTCCTCGGCAGCGTCTTCTGCGTCTCCCCCTCCCCCTCCCTTTCCCTCTCCCTCATATTTTCGTTCCGATACGTTCGTTAGCCGAGTCGATTTCTTCCGCATTCTTTTCTTCGCTTGTTCGATCGATTTCTGTGTGTATATGTGTGTATTTGAGTACGTGAACGTCTCGTCACGTCTCGTTGCAGCTCTCGTTGCGGCACGCTTCCACAGGAAATATGCACGCTCATCGCTTCTACGCCGAAAGCGCCTCTCGCTCTCGCGCATTTTTGTGCCGTCATTCCGATATCAAACGGTTTGAGGAAGGCACCTCTCCCCAAGATGGTGCGGGTCAGCTCTCTGTGCGCTTTTCGTCACCCCCTCCCCCTCCTTGTTTTCCGCACACGCACACACAGCTGTGGAGAGAGGCGGCACGCGCACGCAGTGATCCGCTTCGTGTGTTTGCCTGCTTCGCATGTGATCGATATTGCTTCCGTTTCGCCACCCACACATTCACACGTCGTCGTTGAGGATAGCTTGCGCAGCGCAACGCAGGGGGCCGCCGCACGCGACGCGCTCGCTCCTCCTCTCTTTCTCTGAGTTTTCTCTTCCTTCTCTCCGTTTTTCTTCTTCTTCTCCCCCCCCCGGCCACGAAATATATATGTGTGAATGCGTGTGCCTGTGCAAAGGCACCCCCCAGGTATGTGTGCGCGCACGCATATTTGCGGGGATGTGTCGAGAGTCTGTCTGGTGAGGCCGGCGGATCGATGGAGATCGCAGACGCGCCTGTTTTGGTGCGCGTGGCTGTAAGCGTCTCGCTGTGTCTCCGTTCTTTTCTGTTCTGCGCACGCCGACACGGCAAACGGGAGATTATGGGTAACCGAAAACATGCAGCGGGAGGCTGGGCCGTGGCTGTCTGCGTCTGTCTGCTGCCGAGCGGGCGCTAGAATGGGCACGCCGGAAGGGCCAAAGTCTCACAGGAAGGCGGGGAAGAGAAGCAAGAGAACGGCATGAGCACAATGGATGGAGGGAGGCGTGCCCCTTGCCCTCTTCTTGCTGTGTCGGGGCGCTGTCGCCCCCTCTGCGCTGCACGCCCTCCGCCCAGCGGCCGAGCGGTGCACAAGCGATGTCCCCACCCCCACCCCCATCGAGTAAGCCGGCGTGCCTCTTTCGGAGAACGCGCTGCATGTTGAAGGCTGCTCCCTCTCGCGTCGTCGCCTCCGCAACGGCACCTCCCCACCCCTCCCTCTCTCTCCCTCCCTACGGACGGTCCGAGCGTGTCTGCGCGCGCTCGCGCATGACAACGCATCAACGGATGCGGTGCATATCGCCCTGGGGTGGCGCGGGAAACCTGCACAACTCCAGTGACACTCACACGCACACGCACGCTGTGCCACTCTAAATCTTCCTTTCCTCGCCGCCAGTCCCCTTCGATCGTCCCCGCGCGCGCCCGGCCTCCACCGCCGTCAACGCAGCCACCGTCGCTTCCGCTGGGCACCCACTCGCCCTGACTTCGGCCACTCTGCTTTGCTCACGAGCCGTGTGGCGAGGATGAGCCGCTTTCTCATTGCAGCCACCGTGGTTGCGGCGCTGCTGCTGTCCACTGTTACGCATGCCGAGCAGCAGGTGGCGCCGTACCGCTACTCGGAGGCCTACCGCAGCCATAACTACGCACGAGCGAGTCACTGCTCGGCGTCCAGCCTGAGCAGTTGGTCGTGCGGGCCCATCTGCGATAAGATTCCCGGCTTTCAGTTCTACACGACCGTTGGCGACTCCTGGTACGACACCTTCGGCTTCATTGGCGTGGACCACACCAATAAGCAGATCGTCGTCGCCTTCCGCGGAAGCGTTACTGTGATGAACTGGGTACAAGATTTAGTCTTCACCTTCGTAGACTACGTCATTCACAGCAGCTGCCGCAGATGCCGGGTGCACAAGGGGTTCCTCGCGTCTTACCTCTCTGTGCGGTCGCAGGTGAAGGCCGCCGTGACGACACTCCTGTCCCGGCACCCTGGCTACCAGGTGCTCGCCGCGGGTCACTCGCTCGGCGGCGCTCTCGCCGTACACGCCGCGGTGGACCTGCAGGTCCTTCTGGACAGTATGGCGGGGCCCACCGCACCCGTCGCGCTCTACACCCTTGGCGCCCCGCGCGTCGGCAACCCGAGCTTCGCGAAGTGGACGGCGCAAATCCTGGCCCGCGGCCCGCACTATCGCCTCACCCACTGCCGAGACCCCGTGCCTCACATGCCCCCGATGAGCTTTGGCTTCCTCCACGCGCCATCGGAAGTGTTCTATCGCACGAGGTCCAACAGCAGCATGCGCATGTGCAACGACAGCCCGGTGAAAGAGTCGAGCAAGTGCAGCAACAGTATGTTCGCCGTTTCGTTCACGGACCATCTCAAGTACTTCGGTGAAGACGCGGACTGCTCGTGCCGCAACTGCCGGAGCGCAGCGCTCAAGTCTGTCGAAGTTGAGCCCAAACTGCCGAAGTGGCTGTACGCCCGCCTGGCGTGGGAGCAGATGAAGATGAGCACTGGTATCCTAAACGCAACGACTCTCGAGTGAGGAGCGTGGAACGCCCTATTACGGGGAAGCGGTGAGGTGCAGGTGAGCGAGCAGCAAAGGCGAACGCAACGAGAAGGCTGAAATCGGGGGAGGGGGCATGGGGCGCAGAAATGCTCTGATGCACAAGAGCGAGGCAATGTCGAGAGAACAGTCGCCTCCCCTCCCCCACCCGAGCGATTGGCGGTGTTCTGTTTGCGTGTATCGGCTCATTGCGCCTCCCACTTTCCCCCACTCCCCCCACTGTGTGTGATCGGCTGCCTCGTCTTTTTCTTTTTGCTTTCACTCTCCCCTTTGCGTCGCCTTGTGCGATTCGGGTTACTTTGCACGCCTCCCTTTCTTCTTGCATCTGTGCCGCCGCGCAGCTGCTCCGCCCTTGATGCCCCCGCCTGCTTGTGTGCTATTCCCGGCATCGGCTCAATCGATTTCGGCGAATGCAGCAGTGCGGGCCAAGAAGGGAAAGGACCAAGCGAATGTAAAGGTGATACGTGGGTGAGCAAGGGGACTGTGAGCTTTCCTGCAGCCGTGCCGATCGCGTTCTCTTGCCCTCTCTAACGCTGTTGTATATGTGTGTGTGTGTCATTGTGTGTGTGTTGTTTTCTTGATTCTTTTTCGCTTGGCTCTCCCCTCCCCACCCCTTCTCTTCCGTAACATTACCCTTTGTTGTTGACGCTCTTTTTCTCTTCTCTTTGCCTTTTGTTCCCCCTCCCGGGCGTACGTATGTGTGTGTGTGCGTGTGTGCGTGCATGGGAGGATGCGTCGAGCGCCGTGGAAAAGGAGGGATGTGCTCGCGGGCGTCCTCTATCCTTCTTTTCTGCTCGGATTCCCTTTGCCTCTTTCCGTTGCTGGCTGGGCCGCGTGCCGTTCGCTGCCTCCTTCGCTCTACTTCTCTCTGTGCTCGCATCGCATTAGATCCACGGCCCTGCGCCTGCTCTCGCTTTGGCTTTCCTTCTCCTGTGTCGCTTGTCGCGCTCCCTTTTCGCTCTGCTCTCCTGGAAGGCCTCCATTAAAGAGTAGGGGGGCTCTCAGCGCTCGGGATCCCACGGGTCCTGCCCCACCACCACCACCACACACGCACACACTCTGTGTGTGAGAACGCCGAGCAGCTGCTCACCGCTACCTCCTATCCCTGCCCATGCGGAGCCACCTCTGGGGGTGACAGGGTCCAGAGTCGACGGCGTTGCGTCGCAGCAGCGTGCGACGACGCGCGGGTTTGTGTCGTCCACGCGGTCGACAAAATGCCGGCGTGGCTCGAAGGTGTCTCTCCGCCGGCCGTCACTCTGCCTTCTGCTGTGCGAGGCCTGCGCCTTCCCGAGGGACGTGCCACGTGGGCGCCGGTATGGTGAGGGGGGCGACTGTGGGGTGTGGCGTACGGAACGGGCGGGCGGGCCGATTTTGAGGGAATGGCTGCTCTGAGGTGGCTGAGTCCGCATGGCTGTGGCACGCGTCTACGGCTGCTTCGCAAACCGCCCGGCGATGGGCATGTGACTGGCCAGGGAGAGTGGAGCTTAGCGTATGCTCTACGGCGGAATGAGCACGCTGAAAGGGGGGCTTTTAGGTAAAGGCTCGCCGCACTGAAGAGGGACGAGGAAGGAGGTTGCGCGCACGCTCCGGAGCATCTGCGTCGGGTCCCTGCGTGCGCCCTGCCAAATACGAGGAGGCTCTGTGCTAGTCGCTCCGCTGCATCCCCCCTCTCTGTTGTCCTGCAGAGGTTGATGTGAGCGTGTGCGTGTCGAGGAGGAAGGGCGTGTAAGTCCTCTCTCGGCCACGCCGTCGCTGCAGGAAAGCTGAGGGGAGAAGCGGCATTAAGGCACGGATGTATTCTGATCCTTTCTTTCTTTTTCTGTGTCCTCCCCTCCCTCCCCTTTTCCTGCGCAACGAAACCATCGGCAAATGAAAATCCAATGCGAATGTTTCTTCTCGTGCGTGTTTGTGTTCGATTCAACTCTTACTTCCTCGATTCCCTGGGCTGATGCACTGCGTGATCGTGTGTGTCTGTACATGTATATGTCAACTGCGGTGGTGAGAGGTTTGTTCCCGCCTGCTTTAGCGTGCTCGTCTTCGCCTTTCTCCTTTGGCTGTCTGCCCGCCTGCCGGTACACCTCCCATTTCCTTCCGCGCGTACGCCCCGTGGCTGGCATGCCGTGTCGCTCTCGCTCTCTCCCCTTCGCTCGCACCCAATCCCTTCTCGGCAGCCTTCATTTGCCGCTTGCAACGCGCATGTAGTGTCCACTGGGGTCTGAGGGGAGCTCCGCTGCGCTTGTGGGCCACTCATCTCTGAAACGCGAGCGCACCGCAGCTTTGCCGATCTCGGCCCGTGGACAGGACTGCGGGTAAGCTGAGAGGGGAGGGGTGTATAGGGGATGGAGGTGGGGCGCAGAAGCGGCTGAGCAGCGGCAGGTCGGGCACATGCACACAAGGCGTGCTAAGTGAGACATGTGGAAGTGGGGCAGGGGCAAAGAGTGTGGCGAGGGCCCCGGTCGGATCGTACCGCTCCCTGTGCTGCCCCCGTCTCTTTGCCGCGCACTTGGAAAGAACGCCCGCAACACTTGTCGCGTACCTCTCATTTCTGCTGCGTCTCTGCGTGTCCGCCCCCAATGCTTGAACCCGCGTCGATTCCTGCTGGTGCCCAGGAGCAGTGGAAGCGGACGCGAAAAGGTGCGGCGAATGCTTTGCTAAAGTGTCTTGGGTGGGCAACAGCCACAGCGAAAGGCATCGAGAGAGCGCGCTGGACAACTGGAATCGCCTTTTCTTTTTCTTCCACGGCAGCACTATGGCACGTATAAGGCGTCGAAGCAGCTATTCAGGTGCCCTTTTGTTTTGGTACGTGTACGCGTGTGCTTTCTTTTCTGTTCGTTTTTGTCCCAGCACGTGACGGGCTGTCGCAGGCAGAGCCCCCACACCGACGCCAACACGTCGGTGCTTTCTCCGACCATCTCTCCTTTTGTCTCTCACACACCCTCACCGTCTCACTCATTTTATGTTTGCGCTCGCTCCCTCGGTTGTACTTTTCCTCTTCATTGAGCCCCGTCTGGTGGCACACAAGCCTGCCGTCCCCCTGTGGTCTGCGCGGTTTTCTCTCCCTTCATCCCTCGCCGCTCTGTGCATCTCTTCCAGCGCCCGGCACATCCCCCACCTGTGGCCGCCTCTCAGTGCGGATGGCGCACATCGAAGATGGAGAGGTCTCGCCTATTCGTTTATCTTCATGACGTAAAGCAGACGCTCAACGGAAAGAGGCGACCGATGCGATGAGCGTACGCTTTGGCAAGGCGCGCACGCGCTCACGCTGCGGCAGGAGTGAAAGGGAGCAGACTCCATTGCTTCCGGCTCCGCTCCTCAGTGTGTGCGGGCGTGCGAGTACGCTCCGACTTCCTCGGCAGCGTCTTCTGCGTCTCCCCCTCCCCCTCCCTTTCCCTCTCCCTCATATTTTCGTTCCGATACGTTCGTTAGCCGAGTCGATTTCTTCCGCATTCTTTTCTTCGCTTGTTCGATCGATTTCTGTGTGTATATGTGTGTATTTGAGTACGTGAACGTCTCGTCACGTCTCGTTGCAGCTCTCGTTGCGGCACGCTTCCACAGGAAATATGCACGCTCATCGCTTCTACGCCGAAAGCGCCTCTCGCTCTCGCGCATTTTTGTGCCGTCATTCCGATATCAAACGGTTTGAGGAAGGCACCTCTCCCCAAGATGGTGCGGGTCAGCTCTCTGTGCGCTTTTCGTCACCCCCTCCCCCCTCCTTGTTTTCCGCACACGCACACACAGCTGTGGAGAGAGGCGGCACGCGCACGCAGTGATCCGCTTCGTGTGTTTGCCTGCTTCGCATGTGATCGATATTGCTTCCGTTTCGCCACCCACACATTCACACGTCGTCGTTGAGGATAGCTTGCGCAGCGCAACGCAGGGGGCCGCCGCACGCGACGCGCTCGCTCCTCCTCTCTTTCTCTGAGTTTTCTCTTCCTTCTCTCCGTTTTTCTTCTTCTTCTCCCCCCCCCGGCCACGAAATATATATGTGTGAATGCGTGTGCCTGTGCAAAGGCACCCCCCCAGGTATGTGTGCGCGCACGCATATTTGCGGGGATGTGTCGAGAGTCTGTCTGGTGAGGCCGGCGGATCGATGGAGATCGCAGACGCGCCTGTTTTGGTGCGCGTGGCTGTAAGCGTCTCGCTGTGTCTCCGTTCTTTTCTGTTCTGCGCACGCCGACACGGCAAACGGGAGATTATGGGTAACCGAAAACATGCAGCGGGAGGCTGGGCCGTGGCTGTCTGCGTCTGTCTGCTGCCGAGCGGGCGCTAGAATGGGCACGCCGGAAGGGCCAAAGTCTCACAGGAAGGCGGGGAAGAGAAGCAAGAGAACGGCATGAGCACAATGGATGGAGGGAGGCGTGCCCCTTGCCCTCTTCTTGCTGTGTCGGGGCGCTGTCGCCCCTCTGCGCTGCACGCCCTCCGCCCAGCGGCCGAGCGGTGCACAAGCGATGTCCCCACCCCCACCCCCATCGAGTAAGCCGGCGTGCCTCTTTCGGAGAACGCGCTGCATGTTGAAGGCTGCTCCCTCTCGCGTCGTCGCCTCCGCAACGGCACCTCCCCACCCCCTCCCTCTCTCTCCTCCCTACGGACGGTCCGAGCGTGTCTGCGCGCGCTCGCGCATGACAACGCATCAACGGATGCGGTGCATATCGCCCTGGGGTGGCGCGGGAAACCTGCACAACTCCAGTGACACTCACACGCACACGCACGCTGTGCCACTCTAAATCTTCCTTTCCTCGCCGCCAGTCCCCTTCGATCGTCCCCGCGCGCGCCCGGCCTCCACCGCCGTCAACGCAGCCACCGTCGCTTCCGCTGGGCACCCACTCGCCCTGACTTCGGCCACTCTGCTTTGCTCACGAGCCGTGTGGCGAGGATGAGCCGCTTTCTCATTGCAGCCACCGTGGTTGCGGCGCTGCTGCTGTCCACTGTTACGCATGCCGAGCAGCAGGTGGCGCCGTACCGCTACTCGGAGGCCTACCGCAGCCATAACTACGCACGAGCGAGTCACTGCTCGGCGTCCAGCCTGAGCAGTTGGTCGTGCGGGCCCATCTGCGATAAGATTCCCGGCTTTCAGTTCTACACGACCGTTGGCGACTCCTGGTACGACACCTTCGGCTTCATTGGCGTGGACCACACCAATAAGCAGATCGTCGTCGCCTTCCGCGGAAGCGTTACTGTGATGAACTGGGTACAAGATTTAGTCTTCACCTTCGTAGACTACGTCATTCACAGCAGCTGCCGCAGATGCCGGGTGCACAAGGGGTTCCTCGCGTCTTACCTCTCTGTGCGGTCGCAGGTGAAGGCCGCCGTGACGACACTCCTGTCCCGGCACCCTGGCTACCAGGTGCTCGCCGCGGGTCACTCGCTCGGCGGCGCTCTCGCCGTACACGCCGCGGTGGACCTGCAGGTCCTTCTGGACAGTATGGCGGGGCCCACCGCACCCGTCGCGCTCTACACCCTTGGCGCCCCGCGCGTCGGCAACCCGAGCTTCGCGAAGTGGACGGCGCAAATCCTGGCCCGCGGCCCGCACTATCGCCTCACCCACTGCCGAGACCCCGTGCCTCACATGCCCCCGATGAGCTTTGGCTTCCTCCACGCGCCATCGGAAGTGTTCTATCGCACGAGGTCCAACAGCAGCATGCGCATGTGCAACGACAGCCCGGTGAAAGAGTCGAGCAAGTGCAGCAACAGTATGTTCGCCGTTTCGTTCACGGACCATCTCAAGTACTTCGGTGAAGACGCGGACTGCTCGTGCCGCAACTGCCGGAGCGCAGCGCTCAAGTCTGTCGAAGTTGAGCCCAAACTGCCGAAGTGGCTGTACGCCCGCCTGGCGTGGGAGCAGATGAAGATGAGCACTGGTATCCTAAACGCAACGACTCTCGAGTGAGGAGCGTGGAACGCCCTATTACGGGGAAGCGGTGAGGTGCAGGTGAGCGAGCAGCAAAGGCGAACGCAACGAGAAGGCTGAAATCGGGGGAGGGGGCATGGGGCGCAGAAATGCTCTGATGCACAAGAGCGAGGCAATGTCGAGAGAACAGTCGCCTCCCCCTCCCCCCACCCGAGCGATTGGCGGTGTTCTGTTTGCGTGTATCGGCTCATTGCGCCTCCCACTTTCCCCCACTCCCCCCCCACTGTGTGTGATCGGCTGCCTCGTCTTTTTCTTTTTTGCTTTCACTCTCCCCTTTGCGTCGCCTTGTGCGATTCGGGTTACTTTGCACGCCTCCCTTTCTTCTTGCATCTGTGCCGCCGCGCAGCTGCTCCGCCCTTGATGCCCCCGCCTGCTTGTGTGCTATTCCCGGCATCGGCTCAATCGATTTCGGCGAATGCAGCAGTGCGGGCCAAGAAGGGAAAGGACCAAGCGAATGTAAAGGTGATACGTGGGTGAGCAAGGGGACTGTGAGCTTTCCTGCAGCCGTGCCGATCGCGTTCTCTTGCCCTCTCTAACGCTGTTGTATATGTGTGTGTGTGTCATTGTGTGTGTGTTGTTTTCTTGATTCTTTTTCGCTTGGCTCTCCCCTCCCCACCCCTTCTCTTCCGTAACATTACCCTTTGTTGTTGACGCTCTTTTTCTCTTCTCTTTGCCTTTTGTTCCCCCTCCCGGGCGTACGTATGTGTGTGTGTGCGTGTGTGCGTGCATGGGAGGATGCGTCGAGCGCCGTGGAAAAGGAGGGATGTGCTCGCGGGCGTCCTCTATCCTTCTTTTCTGCTCGGATTCCCTTTGCCTCTTTCCGTTGCTGGCTGGGCCGCGTGCCGTTCGCTGCCTCCTTCGCTCTACTTCTCTCTGTGCTCGCATCGCATTAGATCCACGGCCCTGCGCCTGCTCTCGCTTTGGCTTTCCTTCTCCTGTGTCGCTTGTCGCGCTCCCTTTTCGCTCTGCTCTCCTGGAAGGCCTCCATTAAAGAGTAGGGGGGCTCTCAGCGCTCGGGATCCCACGGGTCCTGCCCCACCACCACCACCACACACGCACACACTCTGTGTGTGAGAACGCCGAGCAGCTGCTCACCGCTACCTCCTATCCCTGCCCATGCGGAGCCACCTCTGGGGGTGACAGGGTCCAGAGTCGACGGCGTTGCGTCGCAGCAGCGTGCGACGACGCGCGGGTTTGTGTCGTCCACGCGGTCGACAAAATGCCGGCGTGGCTCGAAGGTGTCTCTCCGCCGGCCGTCACTCTGCCTTCTGCTGTGCGAGGCCTGCGCCTTCCCGAGGGACGTGCCACGTGGGCGCCGGTATGGTGAGGGGGGCGACTGTGGGGTGTGGCGTACGGAACGGGCGGGCGGGCCGATTTTGAGGGAATGGCTGCTCTGAGGTGGCTGAGTCCGCATGGCTGTGGCACGCGTCTACGGCTGCTTCGCAAACCGCCCGGCGATGGGCATGTGACTGGCCAGGGAGAGTGGAGCTTAGCGTATGCTCTACGGCGGAATGAGCACGCTGAAAGGGGGGCTTTTAGGTAAAGGCTCGCCGCACTGAAGAGGGACGAGGAAGGAGGTTGCGCGCACGCTCCGGAGCATCTGCGTCGGGTCCCTGCGTGCGCCCTGCCAAATACGAGGAGGCTCTGTGCTAGTCGCTCCGCTGCATCCCCCCTCTCTGTTGTCCTGCAGAGGTTGATGTGAGCGTGTGCGTGTCGAGGAGGAAGGGCGTGTAAGTCCTCTCTCGGCCACGCCGTCGCTGCAGGAAAGCTGAGGGGAGAAGCGGCATTAAGGCACGGATGTATTCTGATCCTTTCTTTCTTTTTCTGTGTCCTCCCCCTCCCTCCCCTTTTCCTGCGCAACGAAACCATCGGCAAATGAAAATCCAATGCGAATGTTTCTTCTCGTGCGTGTTTGTGTTCGATTCAACTCTTACTTCCTCGATTCCCTGGGCTGATGCACTGCGTGATCGTGTGTGTCTGTACATGTATATGTCAACTGCGGTGGTGAGAGGTTTGTTCCCGCCTGCTTTAGCGTGCTCGTCTTCGCCTTTCTCCTTTGGCTGTCTGCCCGCCTGCCGGTACACCTCCCATTTCCTTCCGCGCGTACGCCCCGTGGCTGGCATGCCGTGTCGCTCTCGCTCTCTCCCCTTCGCTCGCACCCAATCCCTTCTCGGCAGCCTTCATTTGCCGCTTGCAACGCGCATGTAGTGTCCACTGGGGTCTGAGGGGAGCTCCGCTGCGCTTGTGGGCCACTCATCTCTGAAACGCGAGCGCACCGCAGCTTTGCCGATCTCGGCCCGTGGACAGGACTGCGGGTAAGCTGAGAGGGGAGGGGTGTATAGGGGATGGAGGTGGGGCGCAGAAGCGGCTGAGCAGCGGCAGGTCGGGCACATGCACACAAGGCGTGCTAAGTGAGACATGTGGAAGTGGGGCAGGGGCAAAGAGTGTGGCGAGGGCCCCGGTCGGATCGTACCGCTCCCTGTGCTGCCCCCGTCTCTTTGCCGCGCACTTGGAAAGAACGCCCGCAACACTTGTCGCGTACCTCTCATTTCTGCTGCGTCTCTGCGTGTCCGCCCCCAATGCTTGAACCCGCGTCGATTCCTGCTGGTGCCCAGGAGCAGTGGAAGCGGACGCGAAAAGGTGCGGCGAATGCTTTGCTAAAGTGTCTTGGGTGGGCAACAGCCACAGCGAAAGGCATCGAGAGAGCGCGCTGGACAACTGGAATCGCCTTTTCTTTTTCTTCCACGGCAGCACTATGGCACGTATAAGGCGTCGAAGCAGCTATTCAGGTGCCCTTTTGTTTTGGTACGTGTACGCGTGTGCTTTCTTTTCTGTTCGTTTTTGTCCCAGCACGTGACGGGCTGTCGCAGGCAGAGCCCCCACACCGACGCCAACACGTCGGTGCTTTCTCCGACCATCTCTCCTTTTGTCTCTCACACACCCTCACCGTCTCACTCATTTTATGTTTGCGCTCGCTCCCTCGGTTGTACTTTTCCTCTTCATTGAGCCCCGTCTGGTGGCACACAAGCCTGCCGTCCCCCTGTGGTCTGCGCGGTTTTCTCTCCCTTCATCCCTCGCCGCTCTGTGCATCTCTTCCAGCGCCCGGCACATCCCCCACCTGTGGCCGCCTCTCAGTGCGGATGGCGCACATCGAAGATGGAGAGGTCTCGCCTATTCGTTTATCTTCATGACGTAAAGCAGACGCTCAACGGAAAGAGGCGACCGATGCGATGAGCGTACGCTTTGGCAAGGCGCGCACGCGCTCACGCTGCGGCAGGAGTGAAAGGGAGCAGACTCCATTGCTTCCGGCTCCGCTCCTCAGTGTGTGCGGGCGTGCGAGTACGCTCCGACTTCCTCGGCAGCGTCTTCTGCGTCTCCCCCTCCCCCTCCCTTTCCCTCTCCCTCATATTTTCGTTCCGATACGTTCGTTAGCCGAGTCGATTTCTTCCGCATTCTTTTCTTCGCTTGTTCGATCGATTTCTGTGTGTATATGTGTGTATTTGAGTACGTGAACGTCTCGTCACGTCTCGTTGCAGCTCTCGTTGCGGCACGCTTCCACAGGAAATATGCACGCTCATCGCTTCTACGCCGAAAGCGCCTCTCGCTCTCGCGCATTTTTGTGCCGTCATTCCGATATCAAACGGTTTGAGGAAGGCACCTCTCCCCAAGATGGTGCGGGTCAGCTCTCTGTGCGCTTTTCGTCACCCCCTCCCCCTCCTTGTTTTCCGCACACGCACACACAGCTGTGGAGAGAGGCGGCACGCGCACGCAGTGATCCGCTTCGTGTGTTTGCCTGCTTCGCATGTGATCGATATTGCTTCCGTTTCGCCACCCACACATTCACACGTCGTCGTTGAGGATAGCTTGCGCAGCGCAACGCAGGGGGCCGCCGCACGCGACGCGCTCGCTCCTCCTCTCTTTCTCTGAGTTTTCTCTTCCTTCTCTCCGTTTTTCTTCTTCTCCCCCCCCCCGGCCACGAAATATATATGTGTGAATGCGTGTGCCTGTGCAAAGGCACCCCCCAGGTATGTGTGCGCGCACGCATATTTGCGGGGATGTGTCGAGAGTCTGTCTGGTGAGGCCGGCGGATCGATGGAGATCGCAGACGCGCCTGTTTTGGTGCGCGTGGCTGTAAGCGTCTCGCTGTGTCTCCGTTCTTTTCTGTTCTGCGCACGCCGACACGGCAAACGGGAGATTATGGGTAACCGAAAACATGCAGCGGGAGGCTGGGCCGTGGCTGTCTGCGTCTGTCTGCTGCCGAGCGGGCGCTAGAATGGGCACGCCGGAAGGGCCAAAGTCTCACAGGAAGGCGGGGAAGAGAAGCAAGAGAACGGCATGAGCACAATGGATGGAGGGAGGCGTGCCCCTTGCCCTCTTCTTGCTGTGTCGGGGCGCTGTCGCCCCTCTGCGCTGCACGCCCTCCGCCCAGCGGCCGAGCGGTGCACAAGCGATGTCCCCACCCCCACCCCCATCGAGTAAGCCGGCGTGCCTCTTTCGGAGAACGCGCTGCATGTTGAAGGCTGCTCCCTCTCGCGTCGTCGCCTCCGCAACGGCACCTCCCCACCCCTCCCTCTCTCTCCCTCCCTACGGACGGTCCGAGCGTGTCTGCGCGCGCTCGCGCATGACAACGCATCAACGGATGCGGTGCATATCGCCCTGGGGTGGCGCGGGAAACCTGCACAACTCCAGTGACACTCACACGCACACGCACGCTGTGCCACTCTAAATCTTCCTTTCCTCGCCGCCAGTCCCCTTCGATCGTCCCCGCGCGCGCCCGGCCTCCACCGCCGTCAACGCAGCCACCGTCGCTTCCGCTGGGCACCCACTCGCCCTGACTTCGGCCACTCTGCTTTGCTCACGAGCCGTGTGGCGAGGATGAGCCGCTTTCTCATTGCAGCCACCGTGGTTGCGGCGCTGCTGCTGTCCACTGTTACGCATGCCGAGCAGCAGGTGGCGCCGTACCGCTACTCGGAGGCCTACCGCAGCCATAACTACGCACGAGCGAGTCACTGCTCGGCGTCCAGCCTGAGCAGTTGGTCGTGCGGGCCCATCTGCGATAAGATTCCCGGCTTTCAGTTCTACACGACCGTTGGCGACTCCTGGTACGACACCTTCGGCTTCATTGGCGTGGACCACACCAATAAGCAGATCGTCGTCGCCTTCCGCGGAAGCGTTACTGTGATGAACTGGGTACAAGATTTAGTCTTCACCTTCGTAGACTACGTCATTCACAGCAGCTGCCGCAGATGCCGGGTGCACAAGGGGTTCCTCGCGTCTTACCTCTCTGTGCGG
This sequence comes from Leishmania martiniquensis, assembly GCF_017916325.1. Taxonomy (NCBI): domain Eukaryota; phylum Euglenozoa; class Kinetoplastea; order Trypanosomatida; family Trypanosomatidae; genus Leishmania; species Leishmania martiniquensis. The sequence continues at coordinate 726,939 of NC_090168.1, forward strand.
TCGCAGGTGAAGGCCGCCGTGACGACACTCCTGTCCCGGCACCCTGGCTACCAGGTGCTCGCCGCGGGTCACTCGCTCGGCGGCGCTCTCGCCGTACACGCCGCGGTGGACCTGCAGGTCCTTCTGGACAGTATGGCGGGGCCCACCGCACCCGTCGCGCTCTACACCCTTGGCGCCCCGCGCGTCGGCAACCCGAGCTTCGCGAAGTGGACGGCGCAAATCCTGGCCCGCGGCCCGCACTATCGCCTCACCCACTGCCGAGACCCCGTGCCTCACATGCCCCCGATGAGCTTTGGCTTCCTCCACGCGCCATCGGAAGTGTTCTATCGCACGAGGTCCAACAGCAGCATGCGCATGTGCAACGACAGCCCGGTGAAAGAGTCGAGCAAGTGCAGCAACAGTATGTTCGCCGTTTCGTTCACGGACCATCTCAAGTACTTCGGTGAAGACGCGGACTGCTCGTGCCGCAACTGCCGGAGCGCAGCGCTCAAGTCTGTCGAAGTTGAGCCCAAACTGCCGAAGTGGCTGTACGCCCGCCTGGCGTGGGAGCAGATGAAGATGAGCACTGGTATCCTAAACGCAACGACTCTCGAGTGAGGAGCGTGGAACGCCCTATTACGGGGAAGCGGTGAGGTGCAGGTGAGCGAGCAGCAAAGGCGAACGCAACGAGAAGGCTGAAATCGGGGGAGGGGGCATGGGGCGCAGAAATGCTCTGATGCACAAGAGCGAGGCAATGTCGAGAGAACAGTCGCCTCCCCTCCCCCACCCGAGCGATTGGCGGTGTTCTGTTTGCGTGTATCGGCTCATTGCGCCTCCCACTTTCCCCCACTCCCCCACTGTGTGTGATCGGCTGCCTCGTCTTTTTCTTTTTTGCTTTCACTCTCCCCTTTGCGTCGCCTTGTGCGATTCGGGTTACTTTGCACGCCTCCCTTTCTTCTTGCATCTGTGCCGCCGCGCAGCTGCTCCGCCCTTGATGCCCCCGCCTGCTTGTGTGCTATTCCCGGCATCGGCTCAATCGATTTCGGCGAATGCAGCAGTGCGGGCCAAGAAGGGAAAGGACCAAGCGAATGTAAAGGTGATACGTGGGTGAGCAAGGGGACTGTGAGCTTTCCTGCAGCCGTGCCGATCGCGTTCTCTTGCCCTCTCTAACGCTGTTGTATATGTGTGTGTGTGTCATTGTGTGTGTGTTGTTTTCTTGATTCTTTTTCGCTTGGCTCTCCCCTCCCCACCCCTTCTCTTCCGTAACATTACCCTTTGTTGTTGACGCTCTTTTTCTCTTCTCTTTGCCTTTTGTTCCCCCTCCCGGGCGTACGTATGTGTGTGTGTGCGTGTGTGCGTGCATGGGAGGATGCGTCGAGCGCCGTGGAAAAGGAGGGATGTGCTCGCGGGCGTCCTCTATCCTTCTTTTCTGCTCGGATTCCCTTTGCCTCTTTCCGTTGCTGGCTGGGCCGCGTGCCGTTCGCTGCCTCCTTCGCTCTACTTCTCTCTGTGCTCGCATCGCATTAGATCCACGGCCCTGCGCCTGCTCTCGCTTTGGCTTTCCTTCTCCTGTGTCGCTTGTCGCGCTCCCTTTTCGCTCTGCTCTCCTGGAAGGCCTCCATTAAAGAGTAGGGGGGCTCTCAGCGCTCGGGATCCCACGGGTCCTGCCCCACCACCACCACCACACACGCACACACTCTGTGTGTGAGAACGCCGAGCAGCTGCTCACCGCTACCTCCTATCCCTGCCCATGCGGAGCCACCTCTGGGGGTGACAGGGTCCAGAGTCGACGGCGTTGCGTCGCAGCAGCGTGCGACGACGCGCGGGTTTGTGTCGTCCACGCGGTCGACAAAATGCCGGCGTGGCTCGAAGGTGTCTCTCCGCCGGCCGTCACTCTGCCTTCTGCTGTGCGAGGCCTGCGCCTTCCCGAGGGACGTGCCACGTGGGCGCCGGTATGGTGAGGGGGGCGACTGTGGGGTGTGGCGTACGGAACGGGCGGGCGGGCCGATTTTGAGGGAATGGCTGCTCTGAGGTGGCTGAGTCCGCATGGCTGTGGCACGCGTCTACGGCTGCTTCGCAAACCGCCCGGCGATGGGCATGTGACTGGCCAGGGAGAGTGGAGCTTAGCGTATGCTCTACGGCGGAATGAGCACGCTGAAAGGGGGGCTTTTAGGTAAAGGCTCGCCGCACTGAAGAGGGACGAGGAAGGAGGTTGCGCGCACGCTCCGGAGCATCTGCGTCGGGTCCCTGCGTGCGCCCTGCCAAATACGAGGAGGCTCTGTGCTAGTCGCTCCGCTGCATCCCCCCTCTCTGTTGTCCTGCAGAGGTTGATGTGAGCGTGTGCGTGTCGAGGAGGAAGGGCGTGTAAGTCCTCTCTCGGCCACGCCGTCGCTGCAGGAAAGCTGAGGGGAGAAGCGGCATTAAGGCACGGATGTATTCTGATCCTTTCTTTCTTTTTCTGTGTCCTCCCCCTCCCTCCCCTTTTCCTGCGCAACGAAACCATCGGCAAATGAAAATCCAATGCGAATGTTTCTTCTCGTGCGTGTTTGTGTTCGATTCAACTCTTACTTCCTCGATTCCCTGGGCTGATGCACTGCGTGATCGTGTGTGTCTGTACATGTATATGTCAACTGCGGTGGTGAGAGGTTTGTTCCCGCCTGCTTTAGCGTGCTCGTCTTCGCCTTTCTCCTTTGGCTGTCTGCCCGCCTGCCGGTACACCTCCCATTTCCTTCCGCGCGTACGCCCCGTGGCTGGCATGCCGTGTCGCTCTCGCTCTCTCCCCTTCGCTCGCACCCAATCCCTTCTCGGCAGCCTTCATTTGCCGCTTGCAACGCGCATGTAGTGTCCACTGGGGTCTGAGGGGAGCTCCGCTGCGCTTGTGGGCCACTCATCTCTGAAACGCGAGCGCACCGCAGCTTTGCCGATCTCGGCCCGTGGACAGGACTGCGGGTAAGCTGAGAGGGGAGGGGTGTATAGGGGATGGAGGTGGGGCGCAGAAGCGGCTGAGCAGCGGCAGGTCGGGCACATGCACACAAGGCGTGCTAAGTGAGACATGTGGAAGTGGGGCAGGGGCAAAGAGTGTGGCGAGGGCCCCGGTCGGATCGTACCGCTCCCTGTGCTGCCCCCGTCTCTTTGCCGCGCACTTGGAAAGAACGCCCGCAACACTTGTCGCGTACCTCTCATTTCTGCTGCGTCTCTGCGTGTCCGCCCCCAATGCTTGAACCCGCGTCGATTCCTGCTGGTGCCCAGGAGCAGTGGAAGCGGACGCGAAAAGGTGCGGCGAATGCTTTGCTAAAGTGTCTTGGGTGGGCAACAGCCACAGCGAAAGGCATCGAGAGAGCGCGCTGGACAACTGGAATCGCCTTTTCTTTTTCTTCCACGGCAGCACTATGGCACGTATAAGGCGTCGAAGCAGCTATTCAGGTGCCCTTTTGTTTTGGTACGTGTACGCGTGTGCTTTCTTTTCTGTTCGTTTTTGTCCCAGCACGTGACGGGCTGTCGCAGGCAGAGCCCCCACACCGACGCCAACACGTCGGTGCTTTCTCCGACCATCTCTCCTTTTGTCTCTCACACACCCTCACCGTCTCACTCATTTTATGTTTGCGCTCGCTCCCTCGGTTGTACTTTTCCTCTTCATTGAGCCCCGTCTGGTGGCACACAAGCCTGCCGTCCCCCTGTGGTCTGCGCGGTTTTCTCTCCCTTCATCCCTCGCCGCTCTGTGCATCTCTTCCAGCGCCCGGCACATCCCCCACCTGTGGCCGCCTCTCAGTGCGGATGGCGCACATCGAAGATGGAGAGGTCTCGCCTATTCGTTTATCTTCATGACGTAAAGCAGACGCTCAACGGAAAGAGGCGACCGATGCGATGAGCGTACGCTTTGGCAAGGCGCGCACGCGCTCACGCTGCGGCAGGAGTGAAAGGGAGCAGACTCCATTGCTTCCGGCTCCGCTCCTCAGTGTGTGCGGGCGTGCGAGTACGCTCCGACTTCCTCGGCAGCGTCTTCTGCGTCTCCCCCTCCCCCTCCCTTTCCCTCTCCCTCATATTTTCGTTCCGATACGTTCGTTAGCCGAGTCGATTTCTTCCGCATTCTTTTCTTCGCTTGTTCGATCGATTTCTGTGTGTATATGTGTGTATTTGAGTACGTGAACGTCTCGTCACGTCTCGTTGCAGCTCTCGTTGCGGCACGCTTCCACAGGAAATATGCACGCTCATCGCTTCTACGCCGAAAGCGCCTCTCGCTCTCGCGCATTTTTGTGCCGTCATTCCGATATCAAACGGTTTGAGGAAGGCACCTCTCCCCAAGATGGTGCGGGTCAGCTCTCTGTGCGCTTTTCGTCACCCCTCCCCTCCTTGTTTTCCGCACACGCACACACAGCTGTGGAGAGAGGCGGCACGCGCACGCAGTGATCCGCTTCGTGTGTTTGCCTGCTTCGCATGTGATCGATATTGCTTCCGTTTCGCCACCCACACATTCACACGTCGTCGTTGAGGATAGCTTGCGCAGCGCAACGCAGGGGGCCGCCGCACGCGACGCGCTCGCTCCTCCTCTCTTTCTCTGAGTTTTCTCTTCCTTCTCTCCGTTTTTCTTCTTCTCCCCCCCCCCGGCCACGAAATATATATGTGTGAATGCGTGTGCCTGTGCAAAGGCACCCCCCAGGTATGTGTGCGCGCACGCATATTTGCGGGGATGTGTCGAGAGTCTGTCTGGTGAGGCCGGCGGATCGATGGAGATCGCAGACGCGCCTGTTTTGGTGCGCGTGGCTGTAAGCGTCTCGCTGTGTCTCCGTTCTTTTCTGTTCTGCGCACGCCGACACGGCAAACGGGAGATTATGGGTAACCGAAAACATGCAGCGGGAGGCTGGGCCGTGGCTGTCTGCGTCTGTCTGCTGCCGAGCGGGCGCTAGAATGGGCACGCCGGAAGGGCCAAAGTCTCACAGGAAGGCGGGGAAGAGAAGCAAGAGAACGGCATGAGCACAATGGATGGAGGGAGGCGTGCCCCTTGCCCTCTTCTTGCTGTGTCGGGGCGCTGTCGCCCCCTCTGCGCTGCACGCCCTCCGCCCAGCGGCCGAGCGGTGCACAAGCGATGTCCCCACCCCCACCCCCATCGAGTAAGCCGGCGTGCCTCTTTCGGAGAACGCGCTGCATGTTGAAGGCTGCTCCCTCTCGCGTCGTCGCCTCCGCAACGGCACCTCCCCACCCCCTCCCTCTCTCTCCCTCCCTACGGACGGTCCGAGCGTGTCTGCGCGCGCTCGCGCATGACAACGCATCAACGGATGCGGTGCATATCGCCCTGGGGTGGCGCGGGAAACCTGCACAACTCCAGTGACACTCACACGCACACGCACGCTGTGCCACTCTAAATCTTCCTTTCCTCGCCGCCAGTCCCCTTCGATCGTCCCCGCGCGCGCCCGGCCTCCACCGCCGTCAACGCAGCCACCGTCGCTTCCGCTGGGCACCCACTCGCCCTGACTTCGGCCACTCTGCTTTGCTCACGAGCCGTGTGGCGAGGATGAGCCGCTTTCTCATTGCAGCCACCGTGGTTGCGGCGCTGCTGCTGTCCACTGTTACGCATGCCGAGCAGCAGGTGGCGCCGTACCGCTACTCGGAGGCCTACCGCAGCCATAACTACGCACGAGCGAGTCACTGCTCGGCGTCCAGCCTGAGCAGTTGGTCGTGCGGGCCCATCTGCGATAAGATTCCCGGCTTTCAGTTCTACACGACCGTTGGCGACTCCTGGTACGACACCTTCGGCTTCATTGGCGTGGACCACACCAATAAGCAGATCGTCGTCGCCTTCCGCGGAAGCGTTACTGTGATGAACTGGGTACAAGATTTAGTCTTCACCTTCGTAGACTACGTCATTCACAGCAGCTGCCGCAGATGCCGGGTGCACAAGGGGTTCCTCGCGTCTTACCTCTCTGTGCGGTCGCAGGTGAAGGCCGCCGTGACGACACTCCTGTCCCGGCACCCTGGCTACCAGGTGCTCGCCGCGGGTCACTCGCTCGGCGGCGCTCTCGCCGTACACGCCGCGGTGGACCTGCAGGTCCTTCTGGACAGTATGGCGGGGCCCACCGCACCCGTCGCGCTCTACACCCTTGGCGCCCCGCGCGTCGGCAACCCGAGCTTCGCGAAGTGGACGGCGCAAATCCTGGCCCGCGGCCCGCACTATCGCCTCACCCACTGCCGAGACCCCGTGCCTCACATGCCCCCGATGAGCTTTGGCTTCCTCCACGCGCCATCGGAAGTGTTCTATCGCACGAGGTCCAACAGCAGCATGCGCATGTGCAACGACAGCCCGGTGAAAGAGTCGAGCAAGTGCAGCAACAGTATGTTCGCCGTTTCGTTCACGGACCATCTCAAGTACTTCGGTGAAGACGCGGACTGCTCGTGCCGCAACTGCCGGAGCGCAGCGCTCAAGTCTGTCGAAGTTGAGCCCAAACTGCCGAAGTGGCTGTACGCCCGCCTGGCGTGGGAGCAGATGAAGATGAGCACTGGTATCCTAAACGCAACGACTCTCGAGTGAGGAGCGTGGAACGCCCTATTACGGGGAAGCGGTGAGGTGCAGGTGAGCGAGCAGCAAAGGCGAACGCAACGAGAAGGCTGAAATCGGGGGAGGGGGCATGGGGCGCAGAAATGCTCTGATGCACAAGAGCGAGGCAATGTCGAGAGAACAGTCGCCTCCCCCTCCCCCCACCCGAGCGATTGGCGGTGTTCTGTTTGCGTGTATCGGCTCATTGCGCCTCCCACTTTCCCCCACTCCCCCCCCACTGTGTGTGATCGGCTGCCTCGTCTTTTTCTTTTTTGCTTTCACTCTCCCCTTTGCGTCGCCTTGTGCGATTCGGGTTACTTTGCACGCCTCCCTTTCTTCTTGCATCTGTGCCGCCGCGCAGCTGCTCCGCCCTTGATGCCCCCGCCTGCTTGTGTGCTATTCCCGGCATCGGCTCAATCGATTTCGGCGAATGCAGCAGTGCGGGCCAAGAAGGGAAAGGACCAAGCGAATGTAAAGGTGATACGTGGGTGAGCAAGGGGACTGTGAGCTTTCCTGCAGCCGTGCCGATCGCGTTCTCTTGCCCTCTCTAACGCTGTTGTATATGTGTGTGTGTGTCATTGTGTGTGTGTTGTTTTCTTGATTCTTTTTCGCTTGGCTCTCCCCTCCCCACCCCTTCTCTTCCGTAACATTACCCTTTGTTGTTGACGCTCTTTTTCTCTTCTCTTTGCCTTTTGTTCCCCCTCCCGGGCGTACGTATGTGTGTGTGTGCGTGTGTGCGTGCATGGGAGGATGCGTCGAGCGCCGTGGAAAAGGAGGGATGTGCTCGCGGGCGTCCTCTATCCTTCTTTTCTGCTCGGATTCCCTTTGCCTCTTTCCGTTGCTGGCTGGGCCGCGTGCCGTTCGCTGCCTCCTTCGCTCTACTTCTCTCTGTGCTCGCATCGCATTAGATCCACGGCCCTGCGCCTGCTCTCGCTTTGGCTTTCCTTCTCCTGTGTCGCTTGTCGCGCTCCCTTTTCGCTCTGCTCTCCTGGAAGGCCTCCATTAAAGAGTAGGGGGGCTCTCAGCGCTCGGGATCCCACGGGTCCTGCCCCACCACCACCACCACACACGCACACACTCTGTGTGTGAGAACGCCGAGCAGCTGCTCACCGCTACCTCCTATCCCTGCCCATGCGGAGCCACCTCTGGGGGTGACAGGGTCCAGAGTCGACGGCGTTGCGTCGCAGCAGCGTGCGACGACGCGCGGGTTTGTGTCGTCCACGCGGTCGACAAAATGCCGGCGTGGCTCGAAGGTGTCTCTCCGCCGGCCGTCACTCTGCCTTCTGCTGTGCGAGGCCTGCGCCTTCCCGAGGGACGTGCCACGTGGGCGCCGGTATGGTGAGGGGGGCGACTGTGGGGTGTGGCGTACGGAACGGGCGGGCGGGCCGATTTTGAGGGAATGGCTGCTCTGAGGTGGCTGAGTCCGCATGGCTGTGGCACGCGTCTACGGCTGCTTCGCAAACCGCCCGGCGATGGGCATGTGACTGGCCAGGGAGAGTGGAGCTTAGCGTATGCTCTACGGCGGAATGAGCACGCTGAAAGGGGGGCTTTTAGGTAAAGGCTCGCCGCACTGAAGAGGGACGAGGAAGGAGGTTGCGCGCACGCTCCGGAGCATCTGCGTCGGGTCCCTGCGTGCGCCCTGCCAAATACGAGGAGGCTCTGTGCTAGTCGCTCCGCTGCATCCCCCCTCTCTGTTGTCCTGCAGAGGTTGATGTGAGCGTGTGCGTGTCGAGGAGGAAGGGCGTGTAAGTCCTCTCTCGGCCACGCCGTCGCTGCAGGAAAGCTGAGGGGAGAAGCGGCATTAAGGCACGGATGTATTCTGATCCTTTCTTTCTTTTTCTGTGTCCTCCCCCTCCCTCCCCTTTTCCTGCGCAACGAAACCATCGGCAAATGAAAATCCAATGCGAATGTTTCTTCTCGTGCGTGTTTGTGTTCGATTCAACTCTTACTTCCTCGATTCCCTGGGCTGATGCACTGCGTGATCGTGTGTGTCTGTACATGTATATGTCAACTGCGGTGGTGAGAGGTTTGTTCCCGCCTGCTTTAGCGTGCTCGTCTTCGCCTTTCTCCTTTGGCTGTCTGCCCGCCTGCCGGTACACCTCCCATTTCCTTCCGCGCGTACGCCCCGTGGCTGGCATGCCGTGTCGCTCTCGCTCTCTCCCCTTCGCTCGCACCCAATCCCTTCTCGGCAGCCTTCATTTGCCGCTTGCAACGCGCATGTAGTGTCCACTGGGGTCTGAGGGGAGCTCCGCTGCGCTTGTGGGCCACTCATCTCTGAAACGCGAGCGCACCGCAGCTTTGCCGATCTCGGCCCGTGGACAGGACTGCGGGTAAGCTGAGAGGGGAGGGGTGTATAGGGGATGGAGGTGGGGCGCAGAAGCGGCTGAGCAGCGGCAGGTCGGGCACATGCACACAAGGCGTGCTAAGTGAGACATGTGGAAGTGGGGCAGGGGCAAAGAGTGTGGCGAGGGCCCCGGTCGGATCGTACCGCTCCCTGTGCTGCCCCCGTCTCTTTGCCGCGCACTTGGAAAGAACGCCCGCAACACTTGTCGCGTACCTCTCATTTCTGCTGCGTCTCTGCGTGTCCGCCCCCAATGCTTGAACCCGCGTCGATTCCTGCTGGTGCCCAGGAGCAGTGGAAGCGGACGCGAAAAGGTGCGGCGAATGCTTTGCTAAAGTGTCTTGGGTGGGCAACAGCCACAGCGAAAGGCATCGAGAGAGCGCGCTGGACAACTGGAATCGCCTTTTCTTTTTCTTCCACGGCAGCACTATGGCACGTATAAGGCGTCGAAGCAGCTATTCAGGTGCCCTTTTGTTTTGGTACGTGTACGCGTGTGCTTTCTTTTCTGTTCGTTTTTGTCCCAGCACGTGACGGGCTGTCGCAGGCAGAGCCCCCACACCGACGCCAACACGTCGGTGCTTTCTCCGACCATCTCTCCTTTTGTCTCTCACACACCCTCACCGTCTCACTCATTTTATGTTTGCGCTCGCTCCCTCGGTTGTACTTTTCCTCTTCATTGAGCCCCGTCTGGTGGCACACAAGCCTGCCGTCCCCCTGTGGTCTGCGCGGTTTTCTCTCCCTTCATCCCTCGCCGCTCTGTGCATCTCTTCCAGCGCCCGGCACATCCCCCACCTGTGGCCGCCTCTCAGTGCGGATGGCGCACATCGAAGATGGAGAGGTCTCGCCTATTCGTTTATCTTCATGACGTAAAGCAGACGCTCAACGGAAAGAGGCGACCGATGCGATGAGCGTACGCTTTGGCAAGGCGCGCACGCGCTCACGCTGCGGCAGGAGTGAAAGGGAGCAGACTCCATTGCTTCCGGCTCCGCTCCTCAGTGTGTGCGGGCGTGCGAGTACGCTCCGACTTCCTCGGCAGCGTCTTCTGCGTCTCCCCCTCCCCCTCCCTTTCCCTCTCCCTCATATTTTCGTTCCGATACGTTCGTTAGCCGAGTCGATTTCTTCCGCATTCTTTTCTTCGCTTGTTCGATCGATTTCTGTGTGTATATGTGTGTATTTGAGTACGTGAACGTCTCGTCACGTCTCGTTGCAGCTCTCGTTGCGGCACGCTTCCACAGGAAATATGCACGCTCATCGCTTCTACGCCGAAAGCGCCTCTCGCTCTCGCGCATTTTTGTGCCGTCATTCCGATATCAAACGGTTTGAGGAAGGCACCTCTCCCCAAGATGGTGCGGGTCAGCTCTCTGTGCGCTTTTCGTCACCCCCTCCCCCTCCTTGTTTTCCGCACACGCACACACAGCTGTGGAGAGAGGCGGCACGCGCACGCAGTGATCCGCTTCGTGTGTTTGCCTGCTTCGCATGTGATCGATATTGCTTCCGTTTCGCCACCCACACATTCACACGTCGTCGTTGAGGATAGCTTGCGCAGCGCAACGCAGGGGGCCGCCGCACGCGACGCGCTCGCTCCTCCTCTCTTTCTCTGAGTTTTCTCTTCCTTCTCTCCGTTTTTCTTCTTCTCCCCCCCCCCGGCCACGAAATATATATGTGTGAATGCGTGTGCCTGTGCAAAGGCACCCCCCAGGTATGTGTGCGCGCACGCATATTTGCGGGGATGTGTCGAGAGTCTGTCTGGTGAGGCCGGCGGATCGATGGAGATCGCAGACGCGCCTGTTTTGGTGCGCGTGGCTGTAAGCGTCTCGCTGTGTCTCCGTTCTTTTCTGTTCTGCGCACGCCGACACGGCAAACGGGAGATTATGGGTAACCGAAAACATGCAGCGGGAGGCTGGGCCGTGGCTGTCTGCGTCTGTCTGCTGCCGAGCGGGCGCTAGAATGGGCACGCCGGAAGGGCCAAAGTCTCACAGGAAGGCGGGGAAGAGAAGCAAGAGAACGGCATGAGCACAATGGATGGAGGGAGGCGTGCCCCTTGCCCTCTTCTTGCTGTGTCGGGGCGCTGTCGCCCCCTCTGCGCTGCACGCCCTCCGCCCAGCGGCCGAGCGGTGCACAAGCGATGTCCCCACCCCCACCCCCATCGAGTAAGCCGGCGTGCCTCTTTCGGAGAACGCGCTGCATGTTGAAGGCTGCTCCCTCTCGCGTCGTCGCCTCCGCAACGGCACCTCCCCACCCCCTCCCTCTCTCTCCCTCCCTACGGACGGTCCGAGCGTGTCTGCGCGCGCTCGCGCATGACAACGCATCAACGGATGCGGTGCATATCGCCCTGGGGTGGCGCGGGAAACCTGCACAACTCCAGTGACACTCACACGCACACGCACGCTGTGCCACTCTAAATCTTCCTTTCCTCGCCGCCAGTCCCCTTCGATCGTCCCCGCGCGCGCCCGGCCTCCACCGCCGTCAACGCAGCCACCGTCGCTTCCGCTGGGCACCCACTCGCCCTGACTTCGGCCACTCTGCTTTGCTCACGAGCCGTGTGGCGAGGATGAGCCGCTTTCTCATTGCAGCCACCGTGGTTGCGGCGCTGCTGCTGTCCACTGTTACGCATGCCGAGCAGCAGGTGGCGCCGTACCGCTACTCGGAGGCCTACCGCAGCCATAACTACGCACGAGCGAGTCACTGCTCGGCGTCCAGCCTGAGCAGTTGGTCGTGCGGGCCCATCTGCGATAAGATTCCCGGCTTTCAGTTCTACACGACCGTTGGCGACTCCTGGTACGACACCTTCGGCTTCATTGGCGTGGACCACACCAATAAGCAGATCGTCGTCGCCTTCCGCGGAAGCGTTACTGTGATGAACTGGGTACAAGATTTAGTCTTCACCTTCGTAGACTACGTCATTCACAGCAGCTGCCGCAGATGCCGGGTGCACAAGGGGTTCCTCGCGTCTTACCTCTCTGTGCGGTCGCAGGTGAAGGCCGCCGTGACGACACTCCTGTCCCGGCACCCTGGCTACCAGGTGCTCGCCGCGGGTCACTCGCTCGGCGGCGCTCTCGCCGTACACGCCGCGGTGGACCTGCAGGTCCTTCTGGACAGTATGGCGGGGCCCACCGCACCCGTCGCGCTCTACACCCTTGGCGCCCCGCGCGTCGGCAACCCGAGCTTCGCGAAGTGGACGGCGCAAATCCTGGCCCGCGGCCCGCACTATCGCCTCACCCACTGCCGAGACCCCGTGCCTCACATGCCCCCGATGAGCTTTGGCTTCCTCCACGCGCCATCGGAAGTGTTCTATCGCACGAGGTCCAACAGCAGCATGCGCATGTGCAACGACAGCCCGGTGAAAGAGTCGAGCAAGTGCAGCAACAGTATGTTCGCCGTTTCGTTCACGGACCATCTCAAGTACTTCGGTGAAGACGCGGACTGCTCGTGCCGCAACTGCCGGAGCGCAGCGCTCAAGTCTGTCGAAGTTGAGCCCAAACTGCCGAAGTGGCTGTACGCCCGCCTGGCGTGGGAGCAGATGAAGATGAGCACTGGTATCCTAAACGCAACGACTCTCGAGTGAGGAGCGTGGAACGCCCTATTACGGGGAAGCGGTGAGGTGCAGGTGAGCGAGCAGCAAAGGCGAACGCAACGAGAAGGCTGAAATCGGGGGAGGGGGCATGGGGCGCAGAAATGCTCTGATGCACAAGAGCGAGGCAATGTCGAGAGAACAGTCGCCTCCCCCCCCCCCCCACCCGAGCGATTGGCGGTGTTCTGTTTGCGTGTATCGGCTCATTGCGCCTCCCACTTTCCCCCACTCCCCCCCCACTGTGTGTGATCGGCTGCCTCGTCTTTTTCTTTTTTGCTTTCACTCTCCCCTTTGCGTCGCCTTGTGCGATTCGGGTTACTTTGCACGCCTCCCTTTCTTCTTGCATCTGTGCCGCCGCGCAGCTGCTCCGCCCTTGATGCCCCCGCCTGCTTGTGTGCTATTCCCGGCATCGGCTCAATCGATTTCGGCGAATGCAGCAGTGCGGGCCAAGAAGGGAAAGGACCAAGCGAATGTAAAGGTGATACGTGGGTGAGCAAGGGGACTGTGAGCTTTCCTGCAGCCGTGCCGATCGCGTTCTCTTGCCCTCTCTAACGCTGTTGTATATGTGTGTGTGTGTCATTGTGTGTGTGTTGTTTTCTTGATTCTTTTTCGCTTGGCTCTCCCCTCCCCACCCCTTCTCTTCCGTAACATTACCCTTTGTTGTTGACGCTCTTTTTCTCTTCTCTTTGCCTTTTGTTCCCCCTCCCGGGCGTACGTATGTGTGTGTGTGCGTGTGTGCGTGCATGGGAGGATGCGTCGAGCGCCGTGGAAAAGGAGGGATGTGCTCGCGGGCGTCCTCTATCCTTCTTTTCTGCTCGGATTCCCTTTGCCTCTTTCCGTTGCTGGCTGGGCCGCGTGCCGTTCGCTGCCTCCTTCGCTCTACTTCTCTCTGTGCTCGCATCGCATTAGATCCACGGCCCTGCGCCTGCTCTCGCTTTGGCTTTCCTTCTCCTGTGTCGCTTGTCGCGCTCCCTTTTCGCTCTGCTCTCCTGGAAGGCCTCCATTAAAGAGTAGGGGGGCTCTCAGCGCTCGGGATCCCACGGGTCCTGCCCCACCACCACCACCACACACGCACACACTCTGTGTGTGAGAACGCCGAGCAGCTGCTCACCGCTACCTCCTATCCCTGCCCATGCGGAGCCACCTCTGGGGGTGACAGGGTCCAGAGTCGACGGCGTTGCGTCGCAGCAGCGTGCGACGACGCGCGGGTTTGTGTCGTCCACGCGGTCGACAAAATGCCGGCGTGGCTCGAAGGTGTCTCTCCGCCGGCCGTCACTCTGCCTTCTGCTGTGCGAGGCCTGCGCCTTCCCGAGGGACGTGCCACGTGGGCGCCGGTATGGTGAGGGGGGCGACTGTGGGGTGTGGCGTACGGAACGGGCGGGCGGGCCGATTTTGAGGGAATGGCTGCTCTGAGGTGGCTGAGTCCGCATGGCTGTGGCACGCGTCTACGGCTGCTTCGCAAACCGCCCGGCGATGGGCATGTGACTGGCCAGGGAGAGTGGAGCTTAGCGTATGCTCTACGGCGGAATGAGCACGCTGAAAGGGGGGCTTTTAGGTAAAGGCTCGCCGCACTGAAGAGGGACGAGGAAGGAGGTTGCGCGCACGCTCCGGAGCATCTGCGTCGGGTCCCTGCGTGCGCCCTGCCAAATACGAGGAGGCTCTGTGCTAGTCGCTCCGCTGCATCCCCCCTCTCTGTTGTCCTGCAGAGGTTGATGTGAGCGTGTGCGTGTCGAGGAGGAAGGGCGTGTAAGTCCTCTCTCGGCCACGCCGTCGCTGCAGGAAAGCTGAGGGGAGAAGCGGCATTAAGGCACGGATGTATTCTGATCCTTTCTTTCTTTTTCTGTGTCCTCCCCCTCCCTCCCCTTTTCCTGCGCAACGAAACCATCGGCAAATGAAAATCCAATGCGAATGTTTCTTCTCGTGCGTGTTTGTGTTCGATTCAACTCTTACTTCCTCGATTCCCTGGGCTGATGCACTGCGTGATCGTGTGTGTCTGTACATGTATATGTCAACTGCGGTGGTGAGAGGTTTGTTCCCGCCTGCTTTAGCGTGCTCGTCTTCGCCTTTCTCCTTTGGCTGTCTGCCCGCCTGCCGGTACACCTCCCATTTCCTTCCGCGCGTACGCCCCGTGGCTGGCATGCCGTGTCGCTCTCGCTCTCTCCCCTTCGCTCGCACCCAATCCCTTCTCGGCAGCCTTCATTTGCCGCTTGCAACGCGCATGTAGTGTCCACTGGGGTCTGAGGGGAGCTCCGCTGCGCTTGTGGGCCACTCATCTCTGAAACGCGAGCGCACCGCAGCTTTGCCGATCTCGGCCCGTGGACAGGACTGCGGGTAAGCTGAGAGGGGAGGGGTGTATAGGGGATGGAGGTGGGGCGCAGAAGCGGCTGAGCAGCGGCAGGTCGGGCACATGCACACAAGGCGTGCTAAGTGAGACATGTGGAAGTGGGGCAGGGGCAAAGAGTGTGGCGAGGGCCCCGGTCGGATCGTACCGCTCCCTGTGCTGCCCCCGTCTCTTTGCCGCGCACTTGGAAAGAACGCCCGCAACACTTGTCGCGTACCTCTCATTTCTGCTGCGTCTCTGCGTGTCCGCCCCCAATGCTTGAACCCGCGTCGATTCCTGCTGGTGCCCAGGAGCAGTGGAAGCGGACGCGAAAAGGTGCGGCGAATGCTTTGCTAAAGTGTCTTGGGTGGGCAACAGCCACAGCGAAAGGCATCGAGAGAGCGCGCTGGACAACTGGAATCGCCTTTTCTTTTTCTTCCACGGCAGCACTATGGCACGTATAAGGCGTCGAAGCAGCTATTCAGGTGCCCTTTTGTTTTGGTACGTGTACGCGTGTGCTTTCTTTTCTGTTCGTTTTTGTCCCAGCACGTGACGGGCTGTCGCAGGCAGAGCCCCCACACCGACGCCAACACGTCGGTGCTTTCTCCGACCATCTCTCCTTTTGTCTCTCACACACCCTCACCGTCTCACTCATTTTATGTTTGCGCTCGCTCCCTCGGTTGTACTTTTCCTCTTCATTGAGCCCCGTCTGGTGGCACACAAGCCTGCCGTCCCCCTGTGGTCTGCGCGGTTTTCTCTCCCTTCATCCCTCGCCGCTCTGTGCATCTCTTCCAGCGCCCGGCACATCCCCCACCTGTGGCCGCCTCTCAGTGCGGATGGCGCACATCGAAGATGGAGAGGTCTCGCCTATTCGTTTATCTTCATGACGTAAAGCAGACGCTCAACGGAAAGAGGCGACCGATGCGATGAGCGTACGCTTTGGCAAGGCGCGCACGCGCTCACGCTGCGGCAGGAGTGAAAGGGAGCAGACTCCATTGCTTCCGGCTCCGCTCCTCAGTGTGTGCGGGCGTGCGAGTACGCTCCGACTTCCTCGGCAGCGTCTTCTGCGTCTCCCCCTCCCCCTCCCTTTCCCTCTCCCTCATATTTTCGTTCCGATACGTTCGTTAGCCGAGTCGATTTCTTCCGCATTCTTTTCTTCGCTTGTTCGATCGATTTCTGTGTGTATATGTGTGTATTTGAGTACGTGAACGTCTCGTCACGTCTCGTTGCAGCTCTCGTTGCGGCACGCTTCCACAGGAAATATGCACGCTCATCGCTTCTACGCCGAAAGCGCCTCTCGCTCTCGCGCATTTTTGTGCCGTCATTCCGATATCAAACGGTTTGAGGAAGGCACCTCTCCCCAAGATGGTGCGGGTCAGCTCTCTGTGCGCTTTTCGTCACCCCCTTCCCCTCCTTGTTTTCCGCACACGCACACACAGCTGTGGAGAGAGGCGGCACGCGCACGCAGTGATCCGCTTCGTGTGTTTGCCTGCTTCGCATGTGATCGATATTGCTTCCGTTTCGCCACCCACACATTCACACGTCGTCGTTGAGGATAGCTTGCGCAGCGCAACGCAGGGGGCCGCCGCACGCGACGCGCTCGCTCCTCCTCTCTTTCTCTGAGTTTTCTCTTCCTTCTCTCCGTTTTTCTTCTTCTCCCCCCCCCCGGCCACGAAATATATATGTGTGAATGCGTGTGCCTGTGCAAAGGCACCCCCCAGGTATGTGTGCGCGCACGCATATTTGCGGGGATGTGTCGAGAGTCTGTCTGGTGAGGCCGGCGGATCGATGGAGATCGCAGACGCGCCTGTTTTGGTGCGCGTGGCTGTAAGCGTCTCGCTGTGTCTCCGTTCTTTTCTGTTCTGCGCACGCCGACACGGCAAACGGGAGATTATGGGTAACCGAAAACATGCAGCGGGAATGGTCATGGTGGAGGGGTGTGGCACTTTTGCTGCGTAGCCCCGTTTAGGGCCAGGCACTATGTGGGCTATGCCACGAGCCCGGCTACCCGCCGGTGGAATGCATTTGGCTGTCCACTGTATTCTCGGCAAGCAGAAGGCCGTCCGCGTCTTTTTGCCGCTCGATGCGACGGTGCTCGTGCTTCGTCGCCCTGGTTGCACAGTATCCGCTCTTGCTGAAAACAGAAGCAAGGCAAGTGCGTAAGCGTTGGGAGAGCGTACGGCTCGTACGCGCCGCGGGGCTGCCACTGGTCGCCTCTTCGCTGAGCGCACGCTCTGTCTCACACACACACTTTACTCTCCCGCCTCCCTGCTGCCCTCCTTCTGTCTTCCCGTTCGCCGACGTCGGCAATCTGCGCATCGCCTTGGCCTCGCTCACTGCAATACCCGCGGTTGTGCCGACGCTCTCCCTCTCTGGGCATGCTGCTTGATTGAGATCCCCTACCACTGGACAAACAGCTCCGCCCTCCTACCCTTTCCCATTTTCGCGAGCCGCCCTCTCTGGCCCCGCGCGAGAAGCTCGATCCCACGGCGCTCTCCCCTCTCTCCTCCCTGTGTGTGTGTGCGTGTAAGTGCGTTCTGTTGCGACTTGCGCCCCATTCTTGTGTGCATCGCTCCTTTTCAGACTCACTTACTTCGAGACTTCTCATCCATCGCTCTTGTGGGTACATCTCTGGTCGGGAGCTTTTCACGAATTGGCGTATTCGGTGTCTTTTTTGCGCGGGGGCGGGTTCGGGTGTTGTGCGTGTGTGTTTGTGTGTCTCTTGTACCGCCTCTTCTCGTCGGTCATCAGACGCTCTTTTTTGTCGCTGCTTTTTTTTCAACCGCTTTTGCCACGTTACTGTTCACCCTTTTCTTTCTTGAGTTTTGTGTGCATGTGTGAGAGATCGTAAACCGAAAAGCAGCTCTGTTGTCCCACAGATTGCGAGCTGCAGTATTTTCGTCCTTGGGAAGCTCGCCTGACCACGTGTACGCTACTCCATACCCTGCGACAGCAGCTTCCCTTCTCCCCTGTGTTAGTCGTTGCGCGCGCGTGCGGTACTGTGTCCCACAGCCCATCTTCAACGCCCTCAGCGGAGGCAAGCGCACAAGAGGGAAGTGCTGTACCTCTGCATTTTGTATTTCGTCTGTGTGTGTGTGTAACGTAATTCGGCTTGCTTCCCTGTGTAAGTCCGCGTGGGTGCGGTATCGGTGTCACGAGCGCTCGTGGCACTGCGCACATCAGCTGCCTGTTGTTCAGTGTGTCCACGTTGAGTCAGAGAGAGTCGCTTGCTGCTCGCTTGCTTCGATTACTTCATCTTTTAGCTCTGTCACACTGCTTCCTCCTCCCCGCTCTCTCTCTCGCCGTTCTTTTCCTGTCTGACTTTTCTCTTCTGGCCCTCTTTTTCCTTGTTTGAGTGGCGGAGATCCACATCATCTTGTGCTACTTCTGAGGCTCCAACTTTCAGCTTTGTTTTCACCTCCCTCCCTCTCTCTCTCCGTTCGCGCTTTGCTGCTGCTGTCTCCGCGGATTGGATCTCTTTCTTCTTCGTTGATTTTCCGTGGCTCTCTTCGTGGTTCCGGGCCCGTAAGACGTGCTGTGTGCACGCGCGCGCACTCTATTCTCCTCGCGTCCACCTCACGCCAAGGTCGCTTAGCCCGCTTCTTCCCTGATCGTGGCCGCATCCAGGACGCTGCTTTTCGACCACTTTTTCCAAGTGCAACTGTCCACTTCTCTTTAGTGCCTTTCAGCCCGCACGCAGCTGGACGCAATACAGCGAGGGGGAGAACTGCCAAACGATCACGCACGTGCGCCCGGCGTCTGCACCTCGTCATCAACCGCCGTACACATCCGAGGCGCCCCGCCCCCTCCCTCGGCCCCTCTTCATCGTTTGCGATCTCCTCTGCAAAAGCACACTGAGCCTCGCCACCCTTTTTTTTCGTCATCTTTCTGTGAACTCTTGCCTGCGTATAAGTCTGTGTGCGCGGGTGTGGGTGTTTCCCTGTCGTCGCGCGGTTTTACCTCTTTGGGGTCCCTATCTTCGAATCTCTGCCTCCTCCAGCAAAGTCTCGGCTCGTCTTACGATTTATATTGAGCAGTGCCGCTTCTCTCCTCTTTCCTCAATCTATTTCCTCCACCTCTTTTTATTGTGCGCTTGTTTATATTTTGTGACTCGTATACGCGCAATGACAGTCAACAACGGCAACAACAACAACGGCGAGAAGCTGGGCAGTGGCACGGCTCGCCTGTTCGTTGGCCAGCTGAACTTTGACGCCACAGAGCATGACCTCCGCCAAATCTTTTCCTTCTATGGTCATGTCATTCACACCAACGTTCTGCGCGATGCGGACGGAAAGAGCACCGGCAGCGGCTTCGTCACCTTCCGTGTGACAGACGAGGCGGACTTCGCCATCATGTCTATGCACGATCGGTACAATATGGGACGGGAGAAGCCGCTGCAGGTTTCCTACTGTCGCCGCAGTGAGCGCATCTCGCCATTCGGGTACGAGCACGCCATGAAGCTGCGGGAGAAGAACACCACTAACCCGCCTCCTCCACAGCCGACGTCGTCCTGAGCGTGAGAGCGACTCGGCAACGTAAGAAGGAAGGAAACCGAAAGCAAACGACTGGAGATACGAGGGGTGGGGGGAGGAGCCGTTTCACATGTGCGCTGACGGAAGGAAGAGGAAGCCGTCAATGGGTCGCCTCTGGCATACGCTAAGCCTCGGCAGCTGTGAAACCAAGGATCGAGCGTCTCACTTTATCGCACATGTCACAGCTGATGCGATGTGCAGTCGTGTGCCTTTTTGTCTTGCTTCTGATATGCGGCGCGTCTGACGGAAGGGCTGCTCTTGAGTCCTTCGCATCGTTGACGGCTCGCCGAGGGTATGGGCAGAGGTCTCCTGCTTACTCATGAGAAACACGCGAAGACATGCGCACACAGAGGTGATGATTGAAGCCCTACAGTGCAGAAAGAGAAATTTTGCAACAAAAAAAAGACGCTGTGCGAATGCGCCTCGACGGCCATGAAGAGCGCACTGGCAAAGATGCTATCCCTGTTCCAGCATGAATGTCTGTGCAACTCCCGCTCTATGTGTTTATGTGTGTGTGTTTCTGTGGAGGGGGGAAGGGGGCGAGCGGCTACAGCAGCACTACGTGGAGAAAAATGGTGACACGCAGGAAAATTGCCGGGTGGTGAGGCGGATGTGTTGGGTGGCAAAAACTGAAAACAAACAGCATGTAGTGTGTCTCTTCACAATGCCTCTGGCGCGTGTTCCATTATCGTCGTCTTCCTGCTCCTGCGTTCAGAGTCATGGGCTGCAGGCCTCCTTTTCCCTTTTCTTCTTCCCACCATTGCACGTCGCCCCCCCTCGCCTTCCCCCCACCCCTCTCTCATCATATATATGCACCAGACGGCCGAGCGCACGCTCACCCGCGTAGGGCTTTTCTCTTTGTCTTATTTCTGGCGCTGAGGCGTTTCAGCCTTCATTCCTCTTTCGCTGCTTCGGTGTTAATTTTATCTCCCCCACCCCTCCCCGTCTTTGTTGCACTCGCCTCAGCATGAGACCCTTCCAACGGCAGAGAAGGGGACGGGAAATGCGCCTATATGGTGTGTTCTCGGGAAGGGTACACACGCACCCGCGCAGGTGAGACGGGGGGAACATTAGGGAGGGGGAGAGGGCGAAGGCGTGAAGGAAGAAGCACGCATGTAGAAAAGCAGCTATGACCGCAGGTCGGTACGTTGTCCTCCGCCTTGCAATCTTCGTTGCTGCGACCCACTGTGAAATATGAGCCGCGTAGTGCGTTTCTGTTCCTGTAGGTTTGAACTTTGCTGTCTCCCTTCTCTGATCTGCAGCAGCACCGCATCAAAATCTGCCCTTTTCTGTGACTGTTTCTGTGTGCACGACTCTTTCGTGAAAACCTCTGGCGTATTCCTTTATAATGGGATGCGAGAGGGCGGCAACCTCGGCTGACAGCATGGCCGCGTTCACTGAAGAACGGAGAGGGGAGGGTGTCAGAGAGGAAGAAGGAATTGCACGGATAGCAAAGTATAGGTAGCTGTGCTTATGAAAAAAAAAGTACATATATGTATATATATATGGGGGAGAAGTGGTAAGCCTCACACACACAAAGACACACGTGCCTCCTCTCTTTCTCTTCTCATCGTCTCCTCCGCCTCCCTTTCCTTCCCCCCTGCCCGCACCCCTTCTCTCCCTTATTTCCTCTGGGTGCTGTGCATCTGTATCAGCCTCATAGTCCTTTTTTTTGCTGCTTCATCTTGTGGCGTCTCTTTTTTTTCTTTTGGTATATTCGTCAGCCCGCTAGCGTCGTCATCGCTGTCCTAATTTTTCCTCTCAACTTATCTCTGCAGTCGTCTTTGGCACCTCCTTCCCTCTCTCTCTCAGGTGCGGCATCGCCCAACCTCCGTGCCCACATTCATGGGCATCGGCGCACAGGCATACAAGCACACCTACTCATAGGCACAGGCGATTTTCAAGAGAGGTAGCACAGGACGTACAACGTGGTCGCTCGTCGGGCTATTGTCTTCTTTGTGGCCGGGCCACTTCACTGCCTCCCCTTCTCACTCATTTCGCTGTCACCTTTTTTGTGTGTGGTGGCGGTGGTTCGATTTCGCGCTGTCGCCCCCATTCGCTTTATCTCACTTTTTGTCCGCTCGAACGGTATTTTGATCGAACACAATAACAAGGGAGCATGTCACCGTTCTCCCCAGGCATCCCGCCCTCGCGCTCTTCTCTCTTGTTCTCTTGTTTTGTCTTTCCACTGTCTTTTTCTTGCCGATTTTATCTTCACGGTATATTGCGATGCTGTAGGGACTGCTGTTATGTACTGAGGGCGTGTGAAGCGTCCAGACGCTCTGCCCTATTCACCCTTCTCTGTCCATGTTCATGAGTGCGTGCTCTTTTTTTTTCTCTCCATCCCACCAAGCTGCTGTCGTTGTAGCAGACGCGCACTCCCCCTTCCGTGCCCCGTACACGTCTTTTTTCTTGTTGCATGAAAGCATCTCTCTCTCCTCCCCTCGTGCATGTGGAGATGTCGGGAGGGGGGAAGAGGGGGAAAAGCTACACTGGGGCAGATGCGCATTCAATGACAGCGCGCTCGAAGCCGGAAGCCATCGGCGTTGAAGATATGGCAAGCCCCAGTCGTCTCGTTCTTCTCGCTGGTCCCCCTAGCCTCGCCTGTAGCTTACTGGAAGTGAAACTACGAGCCCTTCAGATATGCATGGGGTCTTCCGGCGCAGGGAAAGCTGAGTGAATGTTTGTGTGAGGGGAAGGGGGGAACACGTCTTCGTTGGGGACGCTTTGCCTGCCTCGCAGGAAAGGACGAGCGCCTTCACACAAAAGGCCAGCCACGCGTAAACAAACGTAGCTCCTCTCATAGTAGCTGTCTGTCGCCCATGCCCCCCCCTTCGCCTTCGCCTTGGGTATCCTCGCTCCTCAAACGAGTGCGAATCCCTGCTTCTATGGTATCCTGTGCACGGACCCCCAGCCGCCGCCCCCACACACACACACACATACCTCTTACTTCCCTTCTAGCAGGAGGCGAAGAAGTCTCCCACGGGCGGGGGGCATCAGAAGGGCATATCTTCCTCTACGTCCCTCTTCCAAAAGGTATCTTTGCCTACATCACGAGATGCATTCCGCAGTTGGCGCCAGCAAGAGCTTCCCTGCAGAGGCATCCGTGGTTCAGCCGCGCTACCGGCCGTCTCCATATGTACCACTGTATCGCGCTCATGCCCACAACTTCAAGAAACAGCTAACCGCGCACTCGCAGATTCGCATGTCTTGCATCACCGAACCCATTGCTGCCCTTCACCTCAGCTAACCCTTTCTCCCCTCCCTCCTCATTCGTGCATCGCCGGAAAGGCAGGGTTGTTAGCACACGCTTCTCTGCGTGCGCCAGCAGCAGCCACCACACGGCGCTTGCCCGCCACTCGAGGTCCCGTATGTGAATTCCTCCGCTTAGCTGCATCATTCGCCTGTCGTTGTTCCTCTCGCACGACCGCTGGTGGTGGTGGTGCGCCAGTACTCGAAGGCGTCTCGTCTATCTCCAAAACCGGAGTGCCAGCATCTCGTGCATGGGTGTCAGCCATAGCGATGGTTGCGGCCGCCGATACAGCAGCCACCACTAACTGCCTTGTGGGGCTCCCCTTCCGGAGCTGAGTGTCATTCTCGCGCGAGGGTGGCTCCATCGCAGGCCGAGATTCGGCCCCGATCTCGCTGAGGAAAATGTTTATGGTGCGTTCTGCTGCGACGGCGACATGTATGCAAGCGACTTGGGCGTGATCGTCGGACGTACGTCAGCCGTGCCATACTGCTCCCCTGAGCTACGGCACCGTCAGCATCATGCGGGAGCTTTCCAACGCCCCTCCCGCTGCGCCTGGCAGAGCACCGACGTCTGGGCAGAGGCCGGAAGAAAGCGATGAAGGAGCGGACAGTTTAGGCATTCGTTGCGAAGCCGGCGGCTCACCAGCGGCTGCACTGGCCCTTTCCTACACAGTCTCGGTTTCGCACGCGCAAGGCTCGTTACCGCCTGAGTGGGAGCGGCCCGTGCTCGACAGCACCACCTTCTACCTCCACAGGCTCTTTCAAGAGGCGGATGAGCAGGAGCTGTAGGCGGTGTGACAAGAGCGTGCCTGAAATACCGACCGAGAAAGTGTAAAGCGGGAGTAGATAGAAGACACTCATTAGGCACGAGTAGGAGGTGAGGGTGTGTGAGGCATACGGTGGAGGGATGTGCAGCAAAAGTGTGCTTCGCTCAGACACCTAACCCGCGTGTGTGCCGCTTTCTTCTTTTCGCCTTGCTTTGCAGAGTGCTATGGGCTAACTGCCCACTTGTTTGTGCGCGCATGAACTAGGAAAGGCCAGAGCTCGATGCTCGCGTCCGCGTGCGCGACACCAGTTCTCTGCCAACTATTTTCTCGTCTTCCACGGTGGTCTTGGCCAACGCAACAAGGACGAGCACGCCCTTGTGTGAAGTGCGGCGTAGGGTGCTGCTGCTGTGCGCGAAAACGGATTCCCCCCCGCCCCGTGGGGGTCGATCCTCTCTCGTAATGGCGACGATGGTGTCCTTCTGTGTGAGCGACGTTTCTCTGTCAAGTGTGAAAGTCTTTTTCTTTTTTGCGTTTGCACAGCAGAGAACGAGAGAACGCGTGCACGGAAAGGAGCGAGGGGGGCATTATCCTCTTCGTAGATCCAATGCGTCTAAGTGTGCGTGTGCGTGTGTGTGTGTGTGTATGTGTGTATCTGATCTGCAAACAGAGAAGTAAAACGTTAGCGTCACACGCAAGAAGCAGCCGCAGCAGCGGAATAGAGAGACGAGTGGCGACCATATCGTCTTTGACACCGGCGCGTGGGGAGGGGGAGGGGTCCACGCACAAAAGCGGAAAGGCAAAGAGAGTAGTGCGCTCCCCACCCCAATCACCGGCAGCCGCACTTGTCCCTCACCCCGCCTCCCCCTTCCCTACATGCCCCACCCTTATACACCATGCGAGGGGGCCCAAGGGGAGAGATGAAAAGAAAAAAGAAGACGTGTCTGTGTGCTATATCGTCCACATTGTGCGCCCGGAGAGAGGATACCGATCCGCGCAAACAGAGGGGCAACAGATGGCGAGACACGGTGTTGATGTTTGGACTGCTTCCTCTCGAAATTCAATGCGTTCGGACACCAGAAGTTCCATAGAGAGTCTCTTCTCTCTCCCTCTGTGTGTGTGTGTGCAGACGTGCGTGTGCGTGTGTGGGTGTTTGTTTGCCGTTAGCTGACTGACACCTCTTTTTGTTGCGCCTCCGTGAGGCAGGCGTGCAATTCGACAGCACTGGCATATATGCAGCCCCTCCTATGTGGCCCACGTTCTCTCGCTCACTTCCTCACCTCCGGCACACACACATGCATGCCGTCACCTTTTCCTCTCTCTCGTTGCCTAATGGTCCACATTGTACTGCACACGCTTTTCGTGCCCGTACACGCACGCAACTCCCTCTCCCCATACATTCATACGCTCACCTAATATCGCCGCCCCACTCTGGCGAAACGAATACGCCTACATGCAATACGAAAAAAAAAGGTCAGCAGGGGTGTTTTTGTGTTGTATGTGTGTGTGTGTGTGCTTCGATACGTAGAGAATTTTGTCCCACCCCACCTCACACGCGTGCGCAGTCCTGTTTGGTTTTGTTTTTTCTGTTCATTTTTTTTCTTGCTACTTGCTGTGTCCACCTGCCTGATCACCTGACGGTAGCTGCTATTGACGTGGATGCGCCTCTGAGTACCACTTGTCCACGTGCTCGTAAGTGTGAGTGTGTTGATTTCCGTTACATTTCCCCACGACCACCGGGGGAATCGGCACGTTGGCAATTGTGGCCGGCCCCTGGCCTCCCTCCCTCCCTCAAGCTTCAATCGACGTTTTCCTCGTCCATCCATTCAAGCCCTCCCCTCACCTCTAAGAAAGGGCGAGTCTCTCCCTCTCTGTGTGTGTATTTGTGGGTGCCTGTGGCGATCTGTGTATTCACTGCTTTATCGTATATCCGTCTTGCGCAGAAGCGCTGCACAGCGCCCGCGGCATCGTCACCCCCTCCCCGCCAGCCCCCCTCCATCCTCTCCCTCTGCCTAACTTCTCGAGCACAGCACACTCAGCAGTGGGAATAGGGCCAGAGAGGAAAGAGTGTTTTCTCACTGCTTCTCCGAAAGCGGCAGTGAGCTCAAATACACAAAGGGCAAAAGAAACGGTGCCATTAGCGCTTCGCCTCCGTCTTGGGCTGTTTCGACTGTGTGTCGTGCTTTGCTTTTTATGCGAGTGTGCATGCGTGTGTGTATGGTCCAGCATTCCAGCCAAAGAACGAAAAAAAACGAGGTACGCAGCCGAACGCACGCCTCTGCACCTCGCTGGTTGTGTGGCCCCTCTCTCCTTTCCTTCGGTCGTTGAGTAGCGTTTCGGCTTTGTTTTAGCTCTTCCTCTCTGTCGCTTCCCCACCCCCGCACGCTCTCTGTTCTTTTTTTGGGGTGTGGGGGCCGTTCGTTTCCCGTGTCACTCCTTCTTGCCGCTGTAACGTCAAATTTTCTCGTCTTTGGTCGCTCTCCCACGCACACACGCACACAGACATACACACACACACTCGCTCTTGCTCTCACTCTCTCCACACTTTTTTCTCTGGTGTGTGCTTGTGCACTGAGCGCATCCCCCCCTCTTTTCATCGCATTGATTCCTCACTGTCGACGGTCTCTTCCATTTTCTTTGGTACGGCGTTCCCCCCTCTCCCTCTCCCCTTCCAGCCTCACAGGAGGCACACAAGCACAGCTCCGGCTGCTTTGACTGGTCTCATTCGTTGCCTCTGCACTTTTCTTCTGTCGTTTCCCTGTTCACCTCTCGTACACACACGCACACGGCAGATACCAATCCGCCTTGGCTCGTCCTTCTTCGAGGTTGATCTTCACACTCGCACAGCACCCCTGCTCCTTTCCACCGTAGGGGGGAGCTCTCCTGGGGTAGGCGCACACACATACAGGTCAGTCCATTTTCCATCTTTACCTCCTTTTTTGTTTCGGCTGTTTTTCGGTCTCTTCGTGTCTTTGTGTGTCGGTGTCTGTCTGTCTGTCTGTCGGTGTGTGTGTGTTCGTCGGCTCGTTACTGTGGTGGGCTCTTTTGCTCATGTTGCCCCGCCTTGATAGTGCCTCGTAGTAGACTCTTTCCTCCTACACACAAGCATAAATATATATATATATACTGCTGCGCTCTTGTCAAGTGACGCGCTGTTCGACCTGCATCTCCTTTCGGTGGTAATCCCCCCCTTCCCCTTTTTTCGTGTATGACTGTGTTCGTATTGTCGTTCGCGTTACCTTTCTCAGATTCTTCTTTTCTCGCGCGTTCCGCGACACCTCCCTTCTTCCCCCCCAACACACACACACGCACCTCTCCCCCTCCTCCCTCTGCTGCTCTGACTCGTTTTTCCCCCAGTTGTGTTTCTATTTTTACCCCGGCTGTTTCGAAATTGTGGCGAGGTGCGTGGGCGGTGCTTCTCTCGCCCTTCACCTTCATCTCACCTCCACGCACTGCTCCCCACCACCTTATAAAGGGAAACGGCGGCGCATCCGTGAAAGAAAAGCGCGAGCGAATTTGGCGAGTGCGGGCACACCACACAAGCACAGGAGAACAGAGAAAGAAAAGAAAAAAGAATAGCTCTCATCTCTCCTTCTTCTTTTCCTTTTAGCTTGCCTGTAAAGGGGTGAATCTGTCTCTCCCGTTCTCCTCGTCGTCTTCCAGCTGTCCTCCCCCTCCTATCACGCCTGCTACGAGGCCGCCCGGCCCCCTCTACTCGCGCGCCCACCTCCTGCTTCCCTTCTTTAACACCGAGCACTCCGCAAGGGGGTACAGCTTTGCTCTGTGCTCTCCCTCTCTGCTTCTTCTCTTTTTACATTTGGACAGTCCCCACTTATTCCTCTCACATTAGTCGCGGACCTCTGTGAGGCTCATCGCTTTCCCTTTTTTTTGCCCCACCTGCCTCTCCCTCTCTTTTTTCCTTTCTTCCAAGTCTATCTTTGCACGTCCTCTTCTTCATCGCCTCCGATACCGAATTCGACCACCTCCGCGAACGGCCCCATTGAGAGGGGTTTGGGAGGCGGTGTTGGTGTTGCTGAGTTGTGCTTTGGGTGGGTGTCGTCTCACCTCCTTCCCTTTCTTTCCCTGCCTCTCTCTCTCCCTCTCTCGTGCGCGCTCCGAGAAGCAAACACGACGGAGGAGAAAAAAAGGTAAAGAAGAGCGGAGCTCAACTCTTTTGTTATATCACCGCCACCTCGCGATGCTGAGCTTCAAGAGCATCGCTGGGTTCCTCAAGAAGGTGGGTGGCACACGCGACGATCACAGCAAAGAGGGTCGCCAACGAGGAGGCGCTGATGGAAGTCATGCTGGTGCAGCGAATCCAACGAGTACCAGTGACGTAGGCGATGTTGCTCACCACCGTCTACAAGGAAGCAGTCGCACCATCTTCACCGGCCACGCAGGTGCGGCGGTCGCACCGCACCACATGGATGCTGCTTTCGAGTCGAACTCGAGTGAGTCCCCCACATTAGGAATGCCCTCTGCCTTTGGTGACAACGTAATGTTCACCTCCTCGCATATTCTCAGGGGGCTTCCACCGAATACCAGCACGCAAGACGTCTTGCTGCATATTCGGCGCGTCGTACAGGAGCGCAGCGAGCAGCTGCAGCAGGAGGCGCTGGACGAGCCCGAGCGCTTATCAGCCGTGCTACAGCGCGGTGGCAGTGATGCCAGCAGCGCTGCTGGTGAGTGCACCTCTCCAACAGCGGTGCAGCGGCAGAAGAGCGCCTCGCTCACATCTATTGCCGCCACCGACGGCGCTGACGTGCGCGCCGCGCAAACAGAGAGCGCCGGCACTTGTGCTACAGTAAAGGGGAGGACGGATAAAGGAGTGGCGGCAGTGGCATGGGAGCAAGTGCGTAAGCTTCAGAAGATGCGAGCCGAGATGATTGATGCGCTGGATGTGTGCTTGCAGGAAGTGCCAGAGGGCCCACGCACGTGGGGCAGTAGCGCGTCTGGTGTGTCCGACGAAGAGCGCGCGCGGAACAGCAAGGCTGGCGCAGATGCGCCGCAGCCGCAGGAGCGCCCCAGTGTCACACTGGAGACCGCGGCAGACAAGAGCACCGGCAGGCTGCTCGAGGGTGTGAGGACGGAGTCAGATCTCGTTGTGTCGCGGCAGGACTCCTGCAGCTCGGCTTCCCCACTGACCATGGCTAATCCGTCAGCTGTACTAGCGCAAGAGCCCCCGCACCCAACTGAATTTGGCCATTACGAGTGGCGGCGGCTTCTAATGGATATTATCAACGTACTGGTGCGCATCGACCGAGCTCTCCTCCACGATGTACGTTCCCGCGCATTTGGGCGTCTCGCTCCTGCGAGCGCAGGTGCTAACAACGCCAGCCCAGAGTTCCGGTGGGAGCACCTCTCGCAAGTCTTCCCGGCCCCAGTCATGCCAGTAGCCCCCTCCAGCGGTCCAGATGCGACGGCGAATGGCTCACGTCGAAGTCAGCCGCCGCTCACGCCGACCCGTGGCCCTCATCGTCACCCACCGCACGGAGACGCGGCGCAGCTGAACTCGCCCCCTCCTCATCGATTTGCGGACCCTGTTACCGGCGCAGGAACGGCAGCTGCGGGCGAGGGAGTCAGCACACCAGTAGTCGCCACCAGCGCTGCCCGAGTTGGCTCCCACGCCTCACCTTTTCACAAGGTCAAGCTAGCGCTGGTGAATAGCGGCATCGTTTCGCCCGAGCCGCCTATGGACGCCGCCGCAACGAAGGAGGACAAGAAGGTGTTGGAAGAGCTTCTCACCATCGTCTGCTCCCTTGCCAGCTGGGCTATCGTCAAGGCCATCTTGCGACATCACTTGCACATGCTGGATCAGCGGCAGAGCCGCGGTAGCCTCGCACCATCGCCCAAGTCAACCACCACCGGGACGGTGAGCTGGCGCGTTGGCACGGACGCGCCTTCGCTGACGACAAGCGTGGAAGTGGAGGGGGTCAGTAGCACCAACACCACCGGTCGTCCACCGCTGGCCCCTCCTGCCCCGCCCCATCCAGCAGCGATCAATGATGCTACCCCCTCCAGTGGCGCGGCGGAAACCGGTGCGGGAGCCGCAGCATCAGCATCGGCGGACGGCGAACAAAGCAAGCACACGAATTATGTTAGCGCGATGGACGACGTGGATGCCATTCCGTACATCGACTGGGTGGCAGTGGTGCGGGAGCTGGCGGAATGGATCGGCGAGCAGCACTTCGTCACGATTGCGGAGTGCATCCTCTGCGCGAGTTTCTTGCGCGATGATGGGCGGGAGATGGTGCTGTGCATGCTGCAGACCCCAAAGCCTCGTCGGCTGCTCATTAACATTCACCGTCATGCAGACAAGCTGCGCCGAGCTGACGTGGACTCGCTTCTTGGTGTCTCGCCACCTTCGCGCGCAGTGACCGCAGCAACGGTGCCGGCAGGCAGTCCCACCGCCACTGCAACAGCCTTCTCTGGATCGGCCCCGGCAACTGCATCCAACACGTCAACGAATAGTGGCACTCCGTCGGCCAGTAGCGGTAGTGGCACAGCGACCGCAGCGCCACCCGCGAGCGTCTCCACAAGTGCCACTCCGACGGCGGCTGCCCCAGGGGCCTCGTCTTTCCTCCCGGCCGCAAAGAAAGGTGCCCCCCCCACTGCGACGGCGACTTCATTAACGCCCAACACCATTCGGGCGATGCTGGAAGATCATACGCTGGTAATGGACGACCTCGTCGCGCGGCTGGAAATGACATACCGCAAAGCCGTGGCAAACACCTGGGCATCCTACCTGGAGGGCGCCATTGAGGCGGACGTGCAGCGCCTCTCCATCAACGCGGCAGGCGCTGCCGTGGCGGGGCCGCCCGCCACGGCCCCGGATTCCGCCGCACCGTCCCACCAAAGGACAGTAGGCGAGGAGCTGTTGAGACAGAGCAGTAGCAGCGCAGCATCGCCGCTGATGCTCTCGCCGCTTCAGCAGGAGCGTATCACAGACTCGAAGACTCTCTGTCGCCTTGCCACTGTCTTCTTCTTCGGCTCTGATGCGTGGTCAGAGAAGAAGCGGGAGCGCCGGTTTACGCTTCTCTTTCGCAGCATGCGCGGGAGGATGGAACAGTATAGCGAATCCGCCGCGACGCGGCGAAATTTGCGTCGCGGCACGACCTGCGCCACCTCCACGACGCACACAGTCGTATCTGCTGCCGCGGCAAGTCCTACCGAGTCTCACCCGCTCGTTGAGCTTACTACGGCTGCAGCTACCACGACAGCAACCACCCCAAGCAGCAGAGGCGGCTCACAATCGCAGAGCCTCACCATCCTGCCTCAGATGAGCACAGCCGGCCCCTCTATTCCCAGTGCTGGGACAGGTCTGACACCGACGAAGTTTAGCGTGGAAGACACATCTGCAAGGGTGTTGCCGCCTGCAGGGTGCCCGCCCACCGCGAGTAACGTTGGTGGCGTTGGCAATCCCACCGTAACTCGCCACGGCGGAGCTCTGGCGGCCCAATCGACGACTACCCAGCTTCTTTCATCGAATGCGAGCGCTGCTGCCATCTCCGCCCACAGCACCCCACTCGCCACCTCACTCCTCATCAGCCGCGGCGGAGCCTCCGATGTGGAGGCGCAGGTGCCGGTATTAGGCGGGACCATCAGCAGCTCCACACCGCTTACCGTGGGGCACGCAGATCGGTCGGCGGCGTCGTCACCATGTGCCTTTCCGATGGTCCCGTCAGAGCCCATGACCCCGCCGCCGGAGCCGCCGCATTCAGACTTTAGAACCACAATGCAGAAGTGTGCCGGAGAGGGTCACCAAGAGGCAGGCGAGGGCAACCTCGGCAGACACGCCACGGAAGCGAGCGCACTGGAGTCCTTGGTGCTGGAGCGAATCGTGAACATGTCATGGTCGGCAGCCCTGCACAAGCGAGGCGAGCAGTGCTTGACCGCAAAACCACCGCGCTTAGAGGAGGCGGAGCGGGATGCGCTGGAGGAGCGCCTCGTCGCAAACGCCTTTGGTGAGTTCCGCGCGCGTCAGCGCGCCATCGTGTCTCTCATCAACGCACGGCTGGCCTCGGGCAAGTCGGTGGAAGCGCTGACAAACGCGCAGAAGCACTTTAAGTTTGAGAAGAAGGAGTGGACGAGCCACAACCAAACCATCTTCTCTGCGATGCGGTACCTCCAATCCATGGTGTTCCTCGTGCGCGCCCAAGCCGCGTGCCGCGTCTACGGCGCCGTCATCGAAACCGTGCAGTTTGTACTGCCGCAGGCCGCCCTGTGCGAGCAAATGTTGCAGGTGCTGGCACCTCGGCCTCGGGGCGACTACATCCTCCGCTTCGGCGACTGTCGGTCAAAGCTACTTCGATCCTACGTGTATCTGCTGAAGGAAGGCTGGCTGGCCCACGCCGCCTTCAACGACTTGGCAAAGGCGGAGAAGTACTTCATGAAATGTGCGCAGGTCATACAAATGCTGCGTCGCCGCGCGCGAGAGACGGAATTGTTTACTGCCTACATGGAGCGTGGCGCGCAGCTAATGAAGTTGAAGGAGTACAGACAGTCGGTGGAGCTATTTCGCTGCGCTGTAAATATTGCGAGGAAGTCTCTGCAGGTAGCCGATGCAGCAGCAGCAGCGGCGGCGAGCGCCAGCGCAAGCAGTGAAAGTGGTGTCTTCAGCACAAGCTCATCCGTCGGCGCCGCCGCGCCTTCGTTAGGGCCAGCTATGACGAACATCGAGAATGCGGTGTCTGTTGCCGCGACGGGGCTCGCTGCGAAAATGCCGCCGGCGCCATCGCAGCAGCAGTTTCACCGTAACCTGCACCTGCGCGCTGCTGGCTCCGGCAGCCTCACCACGGCCGAGGAGCACATCCCTGGCGTCACAGACGCCATTGAGGACGACCTGGAGCTGATATGGCGCGTGGCGGAGAGCGAGCGCATGCTGGCACTGTCGTACGTCACCCAAGCCGAGCACGAAGTTAATGTGCGAGAGCGCCGCGAGGAACTGAGCAACGCCGTCAGCTACGCCTACAGCTCGCAGCGGTCACTGCAGCGGTGGCAAAGGAAGGGCGGAACGCCGAAGCGGTTGCTGACAGCAGTGCCGTGCAGCCTTATCGTTATTTGCAAAGGCCTCCTGTTGCTGAACCAACCACGCAAGGCCGCCCTGCTGCTGGAGCCACTTATTGAGAGCAAGCCGAACTCAACGCTGGTACGGCCGCCCATGTGGGGGGAGATTCTGCACCCGACGGAGGACCCGTACACGACAGAAGACGTGGTCCTACGCACGTATGTGAGCTCGGTGAAGATCGCCGTCTTCATGCTGTACGCGCGGTGCCTAGCCGAGTTCGACGGCGACCGCGCCCTCCGCGCTGTCACGCTGGTTGATCAGCTACTCCAGGAGATCGACGCTTGGATCTGCACAATCCGCACCGAGCTCCGCCGCGCACTAGAGGACATCAGCACCAAGGACAAAACAGTCGCCAACTCGCTCAACTCGCCTCGCACGGCGCAGAAAATTGAGGCGCTGCGGCGCATCGGTGCTGCCTCTCCTCGTGGTCCGTCTGGGCACAGACAGAACAGCGAAGATGTCGAGGATGAGCACAGCGACGGGCGACTGTGCTACGGCCCTGTGGCGGAAACCATTGCCTCCGCCTCCACTGCCACCACGACAGTTGGCAGGTGCACGGCCCGCACAATCGATGTGCCGACTCTGCAGGTGCCAACCAGCCACTCCTCTACTGGATCGCCGTCGCCGCTCGATGAAGGCCGCCAGAGCCCAGGCTGGAACTCCCCAGATGAAGCCCCGCTGCGGCCACGGCGTACGGTGGCGGCGGGAAGTGGTGCTGAGGCGGACGACGATGATCCAGCTCCTCGGAGCAGCTCGATTCATCTCAGTGGTGTTGCTGCCGACCGCAGCGGGACGGATTTGCCCCCTTTCATACACAGCGCAAACGCCAATGCCTCCAGCTCCGCAGCGATCCCGTCGGCGCACTGCAGCAACAGTCCCAGCGCCACAGCCTCACACTTGCCACATCTGCCACCGATCCGTGTACACACAGAGAGCTCGAGCGAGTGCATGACAGCGCTCTTTGCGCTTCGCGAGGCCAAGTCGCACATCCGTAAAGCGCTTCGCGGCATTTTCATCGTCAGTGGTGACGCACATTCCCTCATCAAGAACTGGGAGGAGGCGCTGAAGGTCTACTCGCATGCCCTCGTCATCACGATGAGCGAGGTCGAGGCAGCTAGCGCTGCAGCGCATTCGCGCCGCCGTGTCAGTCAGGCCACCCCACGAGCTCGCTTTTCGTCAGCACAGTCCTCGACGGGTCCGATTGGCGCGGACGACGGTGCGTCGCTGTCCGCTCCCCACGACACGTTCGAGGCTCTCGGTAACAGCATCGTTGGTGACACCGCCACTTCCTTACAAGGCTGGGGCCCAGTCGTCCCACTGGACGAGGAGTTCTTCCTGTGGGATGAGGAAGATGTGCTCATTGCCGACAACCTGGTCAACCGCGAGCTGACGGCGTCCACAGCGGCAAAGGACCTTCGGGCGGTGGTAGCTGACGAGGAGCGCATGGACTCGCGGGCGTGCGAGAGCGTTGTGCTCAGCAAACTGGCGAACGTCTACCGCGCCCTCGAAAAGCCAACCACGGCGATCCACTACCACACGCTTGTCATGGAGTACGCCAACGAGTGCCACGACAAGCTGCTGGCCTACAACTCCATGCTGAGCCTTGCTCGACTGTACACTGCCGCAAACTTGAGCGACAAGGCGCGCGACGCGTGGGCAAAGGTGAGCGAGCTGGCGAAAGAGTACGAAGACAAGGAGGTGAGTCGGGAGACGATGCGCAACATCGTGGCAGGGCAGGAAGCCGCTGGCATGTACATCGAAGTCGTGAAGACAGCGGAGGAACTGGAGAAGCTCGCCACCGGCGAGGAGGGCGAAGACGCCGCCAGAGACAGCCGCTTCGCCCTCGAGGCGCTGGCGAACGCGAACCTGCAGCTGGGGCACTTTGACGCTTGCATCGCCGCCCTCGACAGTCGTGAAAAGGTGCAGGAGAAGTCGGCGGAGTGGAGCGGCGCACTGCTGAGCATGCGTGCAAAGGCGCGAATGGGGCTGAACAAGTCGGCGGAAGCAATCAAAGTCATGCAAAGCTGGGCCACCAAGGCGCGCAACCTGGGCAACTGGGTGGAGCTTGGTAAGGCCAACTCGGCGCTCTCGGCCGCGTATGCCTCAGAAAACCACAACATGCTGGCGCGCTGCCACCACGAAGCCACGCTGAATGCCTTAGCCCTCGCCGAGACGCTTGATGACGAGTGCCGCCACATTGCGCTCGACAGTGCGCGGTGGCTAGTGCACTACGCGTACCTTGACGACACCATAGTGCAGATCGACCCAACGCTGACGTACACCGGCGGCGGTGGCCTCACTAGCGACTCGGAGGCGAGCGGTGGTGACTTCAACTTCATAGATAGTGGCCTGTGCAACATGAGCGGCGACCTTGGGGTACTGCTTGCCAAAGAGGAGGAGCTGCGCCGCGCAGCATCCATACTTGGAGAAGACTGCAAGTTGGGCTGCCACGACGACGACGACGACTTTGGTGGAGAGGGTTTTCTATCAAATCAGAGCATCTTTGGTGGGCGGGCCTCCGGGCTGTCGTTGGCCGATACCCTCGCACCGAAGGAGCGCGGCGTGTCGGAGAAGGAGGGGCAGCGTGAAGATGGCGCGCCCGCGCCGGAGGAAGACAGGGCCGAGGATGCAGCAGCAACAGCAGTGGCCGACGGCGATGACGACGACGCACCGTCCATGGTGGCCTCCTTCATCTCTGCATCGCTGGCACCAAAGGATTCAAGCATGGCGACTCAGCCGCCCTCGCTCGCCTCCACGATGACGGCCTCAATGCGCGGGCCCCTCATCCACCCAGAAGGTGCCCTGGGCGGCAGTAATGATCACAGCGAAGGCAGCAGCAGCGCAGGGCAGTCGGACGGCGGTGACAACGAGGCGATCGAGGACGCGGAAGATGAGGCACGAAGGAGGGCGGAGGTGGAGGAGGTGCTCCACCCCGTGCATGTGGAGGACGCTGCAGAGCACCCTCAAGGTCCTAAGCTGACGATGAGTATCGAGGCCGAGGAGGCCGCTGACTTGACCAATCTCAAGAAGTCTGCACCAAGGCCAACCGTCACCACCACGTCAGTCAAGCCCACAGTGAGCACTGCAGCAGTGACCGGCAGCGGTGCGCCGGCTGGCAAGTCCGTATCCAGCACTTACGTGCCGCCCCCAACAAGCCTTGCCAATGTCTCTATCTGCAGCCGCCCGGCAGCCGCCGCGTCGGGCACTGATGTCTTGGAGCTGCCGGTCAATGCAAACTGCGCCGCCTCCGAGCATACAAATTTTTCTGGGCCTAGCTCGACGAGCTCTCCTCTGATTAGCAGCTCCCCACGCAGAGCAGCCTTCAAGGCCGGGGCACCCGTAATCGCTGGCGGCATAGACGGCGATGGTGCTCAAGAGCGCAAGCCCTCGACATTGCGCACGACATACTTTCGAGGCGCGATCGAAACCATCGAGACGGCAGCGCAGCTGCTTCTCGTGCCTCGCAGCGTGCGCCACATTGTCATTCCGTACAGCCCAGCCGAGGCGGTCGACTTCGCCTTGCTCGCCCATCCGAAGTCCCTCTTCGTCTTCTACTTTGCCGAGTACACCACCGAGTACGGGGCACAGTGTGATGTCGTGGTCCGTCCTCCTCACACTGCCGGCTTCATTAAGTTGCGGACGCAGATATCTCTCCAGAAGTACCACAGCAAAGACGCGATGAGCACACTTCTGGCGTCGACTTCGACTGAGATTTCAATGGCGGCGGTGCACAGCATTGCCTCGGAGACAGCTGGGGCCGGATTGCCGTCAGCGCACCCCTTTGGCACGGCTATGGCGCGGGTCACGACGGGAAGCTCGACTTTAAGTGCGCCCCTCAGCAACACGACGGTTGAGGCGCTGCGGATTGTCTTGGACGAGGAGACATCAACGTGCCTCCGCAACCTCTACGCGGATGCCTGGCAGCCCATCGCAGATCGCATGCGCCGCGAGCACGTGACCTACCAAGACGCCGAGACACTCATAATAGTGCCGGATATATCCCTCATGCAGTTGCCTTTTGCCGGCTTCTTGCCATCGCCCAACTACGGCGACGAGGACTCACCACTGGGCGAGCAGTTCACGCTGATTGTGGCGCCATCTCTGACCCACTTTGTGCACTATGGCATGACAAGGCACCTGCAGCGCTCTCACAACACGAGCGGGGCGCTGGACCCGGCCGCCAACAAGTACATCTTCCTGCCCTACGACAGTAACGGAGGCGCAGGTGCAACGGTTCTATCCACTCCGCTCACGATGCCGATCTTCGTGCCGTGTGCGCCGTCGTCCCCTAATGGGCGGCGGCAGCAGCAGTCGAAGACCTGCGGTGGCATGGCCGCGAATTCGACCGCGAGTGGGCTGACAGCCACGGTGGACTCCGCCGCCGGCAAGGCGCTTGCGCAACACCCTACTGCACCCCTTCTCTCGTCAGCGCACTCCCTCGCAGACTCCTTGCTTACTGGCCATAACCTTGCTGCTTCTGCGGCTTTAGGTGACGTAAGTGTGCGCAGCTATCCTGCGCCAGGTGATCCCATGCCAACTACGCCGAGCTGCGCCCCGCAGCAGACCGAAAAGGATGCCACCTTTGACGATTTGCTGAGCACCTGGCGGGTGCACCGTGGGTGTACGCGCAAGGAACTCATCCATGCCTTCACGGATGTGCGCACGCAGGCCCTGATGTTCCTTGCCCCAATCGACCAAGGGGTGATTCGAGTCGCAGATGGTGTCGTGACGATCCAGGATCTGACACTGAATCTAACGCAGGTACGGCCTCATCTGCAGCCGGCCGCCCGCGTCGCCAATCCAGGCGGCGCCTCCAGCATCGGTGGCACCGCTGTGACAGCAGTGCCGCCGCCGCACCGCCTTCCTCCGCTCTGCTCTCACATTGACTTACTCGTCCTTACTGCCAGCCGTAGCCAATACCCAACTGTCAGCGATGTCGGTGCGGCAGCGAAGATGTGCATGGCGCTTGGCGTGCGCCGAGTGCTCCGACTCAACATTCTGCACGGCTTAGCCCCAAACGACGAGCACCACGCCTTCATCGCACTTTACCTCGCCAACCTCAAGAAGGTGATGCGGTGGTCTCTGCAAAATCCGTACGCAGTGGCGCTCCGCACGACTATGGCGGAGGCACGGGCGTTGGGAATGTCCTCCAACACATGGGGCGCATTCACCCTGGTGGGTGTGCCGTAAGTAGCGATGGGGGCAGTGCACTAAGCCAGTTGCACGCTCGCACGGGTTACGGAGTACAGCACGCCATGCCACGAGCAATGTACCTCTTCTTTTTCCTCTCTGCCTTTCTGCATCCCACGGCACCAGGGCTCGCATGTATGTGTTATGAGTGCGCAGCTGGGGTAACCTTGACAATCGCCTGGTGTATGTCCCTGATAGTGTTGCGCCCTGTGCCCACCCCCCATCCCCATGGCCTCGTCTGCGTGTGTGTGTGTGTGTTATTTGCTTGATTCGCTGCGCCCCCCGTCCGCTTCTACACGCCCGTGAGATACATCTGTCCCTTTCCTTCACCTTTGGGGATGTCGTCGCGTAGCGCATCGAGATGCTTTTTGTGCCCACGTATTGTTCAGCTCCTCCTCCCCTCCCCCTCCATCACCACCGCCACTGTGTAAGTGATGGTGAGCTTCCACACATCACTGCGGTCTGCGTTGGTGTTGCTTCTGATATCTTTCCGAGTCTTTCTGTGCTGTTGCTATCGCTGTTATGTGAAACGTATCGTATGGTGGGACTGCAAACTTCTCTCTCTCTGACTTTGGTCAGGACCCTCATCTTGTACTCGATGTTGTTCATGTTGGAGCTCCAGATTTTCGTTCTCCGGTATGTCTGTGTTTTT
The DNA here is from genome assembly GCF_017916325.1 of Leishmania martiniquensis. Classification (NCBI taxonomy): domain Eukaryota; phylum Euglenozoa; class Kinetoplastea; order Trypanosomatida; family Trypanosomatidae; genus Leishmania; species Leishmania martiniquensis. Next base: position 765,136 of record NC_090168.1, read on the forward strand.
TGTGTGCGTAGGTCGGGGCGAAGGGGGAGGGGGTATGGAGCAATGCTTTTTTTATTTTTTATCCCTCTCCTCTCCTCCTTGTTAGTGGGCTATTTGTCGCTCTCTATGCCGATTTGGCATCCTCTTACTCTCGTCCGTACTCAGCGCTTATGTGTGCGTCTAAGTGTCTCTAAGTCTTTGGTGGCGCGGGGGGTACGCACCCACTTATCTTACCCATCTTTCTGATAGAGCGGGTGCATGAGGAGCGCTTGTGTTCGGTGCGGATATGCTCGCTTGTGTGCGCGCGCGTTGGTGCGCAGGTGTTGGTGGTATTGCTGCTTTGGTGGGACAGTTTCGATTGTGATGTATGCTCTGCAGGAAGGGGGGAGTGGCGCCACTTGTCCGGCCCGCACTCATTCCTGTTGCCTTCCCTATGCGTGCGCGCTGTGCGGTCGAGGGGGTTTTTTTGTTGCAGTTGCTGTTGTCAAGCCTCTTTATCTTTTGAAGGACGGCGCCCTACGGCAGACGTGTAAGTCGCTCAAATAAAGCAAACACATTAAATGGAAGACCTGCGCACGCCCCCTACCCCTCTCCCTCTCTCACACTCCCCTTCCGCGTCCCCAGCACTCGGCTGCGAGAACACTGGGCGTCCCGCGCGTCCAGGAAAGTGGTAAGGCATTCACGGGGGGGATGCATCGAGAGCCTTGGCAGGGCGGACCGACCATTTCGCTTGCCTCCTTCGTTTCAATGTTGAATGATTCCCTTCGCGGGCATGGGTCCTCTCTCGCGCCTCTGCCCCGCGCTCCCTTGATGAGTGTGACACCCTCTCCCTCCCTCCTCTTTCTGCACTACTCTGTGGTCTCCCCACCTTTTTTTCGTGTGGGTGTTCCCTTGTGCATTCGATGCTGCTCCGCCCCACTTCTTCAAGGAGCAGCGGGCAGCCCCTCCGCTTAGCGCACACACATACATACGCCCCCGAGCAACCTTCGCCCATTCACTACACCGAGCCCCAACAAGGCGTGCACTGGCATTACCGAAGCGGTAGCAGAGCATTCACGTCAGGCGGGGGAAGCCTGAGAAGGTTTCAAAGGCATTAGAGAGCATAGAACGGTGCTGTTGTGGTGTCGGTTATTTCTGCGTGCATATATGGATGGGAGGGTGGCGTTTAGAGGCTACGCGTGGAAACACACACACACATACACATACACACAGAGAGAGACACCGGGGCACACATACTCATATTTATATATCTGTGCATAACCATCAAGAAGGCACAGCAAAGAGGAAGAGAGGTGGCGAAGAGGACAACAGCTCATCGATAGACTTTCCTGAGTACTCTCCTTTGAGTTACGTTTGTTCTGTGAGTTTAGCCCCCACCCACCCACCACCACCACCACCCCTCACCCCCTCTTTCCCTCTGCTTTGCGGGACGCCATGACCGCCTACACCCTCGCCCCGCTGCCAGTGCGCTTCGACAGCAACATTCGCCTCACCTTACACCAGGCGTTTCTCTCCACAGCCGGCGTGCTGCTCAGCGATCCCGTTGCGCGTGTCCACGTCGTCACCGTCAAGACGCGGCGCGCGCTGCCGCCCTCCTCTGCAGCAAACGCAAACTCTCATCACCACCACCACCACGGCGCCACCGCCGCAGCAGCAGCGGAGGGGGGGATTCGCGTTGTACTGAACTCGAAGGAGATGGCCAAGTCCAAGCCGCATCTCTTCACCGCGCACCCCAACTTCAACGAGACGTTCCACTTTACCGTGGCGGAGACGACCACACTGACGTCGCTCTCGACTCCTGGCAAGGGAATAGGGGACAGAGCTGACTTTACTGCCCAAGGGAGTAAGAAACGGGAGGATGGCAGTCGAAACGGCAGCAGCGAGAGCGTCGTGGACTATGTCGTCATCACGATCGAGTCCGCTGACGGCACGGCCTTTTACGGTGAGGCGTACGCGCCTTTCAGTCCACACTGTTCCAGCTGCGTTCCCGCCACGAACCCGGTGCGCGTGATGTTGTCGCCACGCAACGCTCAGGACGCCGCAGACCCTCTTTTTCTGCAAGACAACGCGCTGCTGGAAGCCAAGCACCTCGACGACTTCGGGTTCGTGACCATCAGCTGGGAGGTTGCAGTGGTACCACATGGTGGGGCGCTGATGGGGACTGAGCCTCCACCTGCACCCTCCTCGCCGCTTCGTTGTGCTTCCTCATTTCCAGTTGGGTTGACGCTGCGGGCGACATGGCTGGCGCGTGCCGCCACCTACGTACGTGGAGCCCAATACACCACGTCCGTCGAGTTCGGAGGGCAGGAGCGCTTTGTCCTCTCCGATCCACAGAAGCCGCTGTGCTTGGCGCTGCAGAGCGGGTCAGCCGGGGCGGAACTGCATCGTGCCGTCGTGCACTGCTGTGTTCAGAGCATCGCCGATCCCGCCAAGTCCCATGACGTCGCAGTGCCGCTGCCGCTCCCCCCGCTGACCTCCGCTGCCGCTCGCAACCGTGACGTTCGGTGGGTCGCGCCTGTTCGCACAGCCAGCGGTGTTGACCTAGGCTTGCTACTCGTGACGATGCGGGTGTCCAGCAAGCCGCTCTCCGCCGATGCGCCGCGCTGCCCAGATGCGAGCTGCACACGTGTGAATGACCCGATTCATCAAGAAGAGTATCAGCACTTGGCGCAGCTCTGGGGAAAGTCACAGCCGCCACAGGTGCCGCCTGGTGCCTATCAACCGATTGCTTGGGAGTCTCAGCAGCATGTCTCGGAGGCTGCGCAGCGCCAGTGCAAGCGGCAGTGCATCCTGGACGCACAGCCTACTGCTGAGCATTTGCGGCACATCTTTGATGTCCTGATGGGTCGCACGTCGCTCGACGGCGGGGTGGCGCGGGTGGCGGCGGCGTTCAGCAGTAAAGTCCTGTCAGAGGTGACGGCCGAAGACCTACGAGAGCTGATGGTGGGCTGCGCCTTTCACACAGCGCAGCTGTCCGTGCAGGAGGCGGCGCGCTTCTGCTTTCTGGCTCTGCGCCGTGACGTCGAAGACGCTGTCGCAGCTGAGGAGGTGCAGTACATGGTGGACCACTGCCTGTTGGAGAAGACAGTCGAGATGCCGGCTGGAGAGAGGAAGCGATTAGTCACCGACCTGTTCGCCGACGCCCGCACCGTCTGCTACCATGACTTTGCGAAGTACGTGTTACACAACTACGCCTTGTGGGCGACACTGGGTGTTCCACTGACCGTGGACGAATCAGGATCAAGCTTGCAGCGACAGCATGCTGCCCTTCTCCACCCGTCAGGATCGGGGGCAGCCTTGCTGGACGTGGCTAGTTTTCCTCCGCCCCCCTGGGGTTTAACTGGGGTCCCCGGGGCAGCGGTAGCGGCAACCTCCACGCAAGGCTCTGCCGCAGCCCTCGCGACCGCACTCGCCGACCCTTCGTCACCGAATGTTTGGCGAACGTTTGTGGTGCGAGTTGCGCAAGCGCCTCAGAAGGCATTCAGCGTCACTGCCCACGCGGCAGACCGCATTAGTGATGTTATGGCGATGGTGGAGGATAGCACCGGCATCAAGCCCTCGCGGCAGGAGTGGCGAGTTGTCAGCGGTGGTGCAGAGGGTGCCGGCGTCTCCGCTGGAGCCCAGAAGCCCCTCGATCCCGCGACGCTGGTCGGGAGCACAACGCTTGGTCTCCCGTCAGCGCTGCGTAGCAGCTCGCCTCTGCCCCCCTCCTCGACCTTCGTTGGCAGTGCCGCGCAAGAAGTGTGGGTCTATGAGACAGAGGAATTTATCCAAGTGCGCTTCCACGTGAAGGATCGATTGCTCAGCAAGAAGGACTGGCAAGAGCGACTGCCAGTGAAGGAGAAGGTGTTGAAGGTGCGCGCTGCGGTACAACGCAGGACGCTCATTCCACTCTCTCGATGCACCCTCACAGTGAAGCAAAGCAACGGCGTGGTGGCGAAGTTGCAGGACCGCCACACGCTTGGTCACTATCACCTCGTTAGCGGCGACATCATTGAGGTCTCGCAGGAGTAACCGCACCAGCACTCTGGTGTGTGTGCGGCGGCGGTACAGAATGCATAACTGGGGAGGCGACGCGGTGTCTCTCTTTTTTCCTTTCTCTCTCTCTCAACCTGCAGGAGATGTGTGCTGCGCTTGAGGATGAATGCCGGTATGCGTGTCTTACAATACCAAGTGCGTCAAGCATGGAAAAGAGTGCTGTACGTGAGGCCGTCACTGAGAGGCGCGATGAGGGCGCGAGTGTCTTCGGGAAACCCCAGTTTTGTCTTTGCTATTGCTCCTTCGAGCTTCTCTGTTGCGCTTCTTCGCCCGCGTGCACGATGGCATGGAGGCAAGGGACATAGAAGCCTACCCACGAGTATCATGATCATGAGTGACGGGGCTGCAAGGCGTGCAGGGATGCATGTATAATGCTCTCTCCCGCAGATACATGTCTGTTTGGTTTCTTCGCTGCCCCCTCCCCCGCCACCACCACCCTCTTCAGCTTCGGTGTCGATTTGTATGTTTGTGCCGCGCCCTGTCTGCCTGCACGTGAGATTTATATATTTACACACACGACTTTCTTATTGGCTTATGCGCCTCCTCGGGGATGATTTGATTGCTGATGTCAGGCTCTGCTTGCGTGCGCATCTGCATCTGCGAGAGCAGCAGCAACAGCAGTGACTCTCTGGAGGCGCAAGGTGCTGCGTTGTGCCTACGCGACTTCTCCGTTGTCTTCTCTGAGAAAGCGAGAGCGAAGGAGTCAGCAGGCGGTCAAAACAAGCGGCAGATGCATGTCAACTCTGCAAGGGCGCATTACTGTCCGAAGCAAAGATATGGGTCGACGTGTGCGGGCTATGAAAAAGTCTTCGCCTCCCTTTTTTCTGTTCCTGTCTTCGGTACAGGTGCGCACACATCAGCACGAGTACTCGGAACTTCTGCACTCTCCATGATGAGGTATGGGGGGAGGGGAGAGGAGGGGGGGAAGCGCATCGACTTATCTCCTGGAAGTACCCTTTGCACGCATAGATGAGGAAAAAAGTCCATGGCAAGCTTCTGCCCTCCTCCCCTCACACACACACACACGCACGCACGCTTTCCATCACGAAGCATAGGTCACTCGTGGAAAGGAGGACTGCAGCAGTGTTTGGTGCCGGGTGAGGGGGGGCTCTGGCACCTTTTACGTGGGTGCAGACGCAACCCTGTTGTGAGGTATCTATGTATCATTGTGTGCGTGTGTCTTACTCCCTCTCATGACCACCACGCACGCGTGCCCTCTTCTGTGGCGCATGCAATGCCTCGGCTCTTTTGGCGCATACGCCTCCCCATCATTACTGGCCTGGAATGCTTGGTGCATTTCACCTCTCCCTCCATCACGTCATTCATCCCTACTACAGCACACACACACACACGCAGTCGCGCACGCGCCACATTCATTACGGGACAACCATCTCTCACAGTCGCTGCCTCGCGTAATCCTCACCTCCGTTTCCTCATCACTCGACCGTGAAGTCTACGCAAGCTTCTCGTCACCTGCTCCATGCGCGATGTGATCACTCTCTTCATCGAGGCAAGCGTATCGAAGGGGGAGTGGCAGGTAGCCCTCAGTGCTCTACAGCTTCCCCAAGCCGCTCCGCGCAGCAGCAGCGGTGCCGGATGGTCATTGGCGGCGGAGGCAGCCTTCAACCTCTTCCGTCTCTCCAGCACCCTCTCCAGGAAGGGGGAGTGGATGGCAGCACTCGCAGTCCTGCGTAATGCACCATTGCCATTCGCCGCTCACGGGCAAAAACAGTACTCGTCTGCCTATCTCGCAGCGCGCGTTCGGGCATACCAGCATGTCCTGGAGGCCTGCTGCAGTACCAGCTCGGCAGCAGCCATAGAGGACGCTGCGGTGGACACGCGAGCGACTGCGTCTGCGCGTGATGTGAATGCGAGTGCGGAAGATCTGTCCTTTGAGTGTGCACTCGGCCTGGTCGAGGAGGCGCTTTTCGCGTTGGACGGCGCGGCTGAGCTCTGTGGACAGTGCGGAACGCCATTGGAAGAGGTGGCAGGGGGAGACTGCACGAAGCCGCTCCTTACCCCTGTAGAAGCCTCCTCTCTCGAGTCAAAGAGTGGAGCCGCATGCGTCGAGGACCTCCTGCGATGGTGCCGCGCTGAACTTCCCCGACGCCGTTCCCCCACTGGGGTAGCGACGTTGGAGCAAACCGAAGTCGCCATGCAGAGGCTGACGAAGCTATCGGCCGAGGCTCTGCGCGGTGTCTCGGAGACACGCATGTTCGAACCGAAGGCGCCTTCAAAAGAGCTAAGCAATGGAAGAGTCCCCGATTTAGGCGTGGATTCGTCGTGTACGCGAACCGCCTCAGATCAACAGCGTGCAGTGGAAGAGCTTACAACGCTTTTGGCCGGCAGCAGTCGAGCCGCTAATGCCTGGGTGACCTCGCTCAACCTTCTGCAACGAATTCCGTCGGAGTGCGTCACCGGGCACCTCTTCACCGCCCTTCTGCGGCACCTTCTCGAGCACCATCGGGGAGGCGAGGTAGCTCGACTGCTTCGCACGTTCCTGTTGCTGCAACCGTGCGACGACAGCGCGCAAAGCGCTTCACAATCACTGGCGCTTACACAACCTTCACGTGCCACAGCAAAGGTGCTGCGCGCCGACAGTACCGTCATTAAGGCTGTGGCGGAGGCGTGTCACCGGCTGCGGCGCAGCGACTTTGCGGCTGCGCTTCTCCTTGACACTGAGGCACGCGCTGCAATGACACCGTCGGCAGCTGTGCCACTGGTGATGACGCTGCGTGACGCTGGCGCGTACTCCGCGGTGCTGCTCTGGTGGGAGCGTCTACGGCAAGAACAGTTTGCTCTGCGCTACCCGCTTCTACGGCACGCGAAGCTCAGCAGCTACGTCGCCTCGTGTGTCTTGCGCCACACCACCGCGATAGAGGGAGAAGTCACCGCTGAGATGCAGCGAGCAGGCTCATCCTCCACGGAGAAAGGGACACGCGGCAGCTCCACTGCTCGTTTCACTGGAGACTGGCAGAGAGCTCTGGATGCCTTCCGTGACGCAGTGGCGCCATCGCATGATCCGGCCCTTCTCCTTCTTTTCCAGTTGCGGGTGCTTCGGCAGGCGGGGCAGTGGAACGCTGCGGTGCAACTCTTCAACGAGTTTTGTCAGACGCACCCCAACGCTCGGAACTCCGCGCAGTCCGCCTCCGACCTCGCCGGCCGGGAGCGCGATGGCACACACGACAGCCAGCGTAGCCGGGGCACTCGTTGCGAGGACTCCTACCCGGCCCCCGCTCGGGAGCGCGTTAGTGCCATGAAGAGCGCATGCGCGGTCCTAACCCAAGAACACGCGGAGCAGTGGATGCCCTTGCCCGTACTGGCCCGCCTCCGCCGGCAGGTGCAGGATTGGAAGCCGTGACTGTTGGAGTCAAGGCGGGCGGCGCTGATTCCGCTGCTCCCACGAGTCTCTGCCATCCGAGGGAGTGCCCGCAGCCTCATCTTTTTCCTCTTCTTCCGCCCGACCGAGCGTTTTCACGGTGAGGCGCGTCTAGCGAGAAGGACGCCGCATTCGTGGAGGTGGCGGTGGTGCAGCGACGTGCGCCTTGACGCCGCTGGCGTGTGCTTCGATCTGTGGCTGTCCACGCTCTCTGCGTCCGTAGCAAGCACACACGCACACATCTACGCACGAATGCAGACTGATGGCCAAAAGCGGAAGCGCCCCTACCCCACTTCCTCTCTTGTGCTCAACGGCTGCAATCAACACCGATGCGATATGGCCATCTGCTTCGTCCATGCCAAATCTCTTTCTCTCCCTCTGTGTTGTTGTCCTCCGCCGATCCTCTCCGCATCGCCTCTGCCCACAACGCCTTCCTCAGTCTCTGCCTCGCTTTGCGCCTCGATCGACTCTTTCTGCACGCACGTGAGCCCGCGATTTTTTCCGCTTACCTGTGTGCTTCTCAGCCTTTGCCTTCCGGCGTGTTTACCCCCTTTGCCTCGTGAAGGGGTGGGGAACCGCAAGAGGAGCGTTCTTGCGCCCACACCAGGCGGTGCCGGTGCCCGTTTCACGTCCCCTCCACCCCCCCCTCCCCCTGCATCTGCGAGAAGACATACAACGCTGCCCGTGATCCAAAAGGGAACTGCCTGCGAGAGAGCGACAAAGGGGGCAGCAAAGGTTGTCGATGCCGCCTGTGGCAGCATACCCTTGCCTAGCGCCTTGAACTCGCTTCTGCCAGTCGGCAGCCTCCAAGAGGCGAGTAGCACAGCGGCGCAGCAGCGAGAATCAACGAAGGTTATGGGGATGCCGCCCGTATCCCCCAGAAGCTCTCAAATCGATTACGCGAGTCAGTCTGACGCCTCTGTGGCCACGCTCGGGAAATACCGAGGCAGTCACAGCGGTAGTGTCAGCGGCGGCAGCGACAGCGACCTCTACAGCGAAGATGAAAGTGAAGACAGCGAAAACCCTGTCGAGCGCCGCGTCAGCGTGGCACTGCCCGCGTTTCAGCATCACCGTCCTCGGCTCAGCATCCATGGCAACAGCGCTAGCCTTTATACCCAGCGAGCAGCAGGCTTGCCGAAGAGCGCACCTGTGTCCTACTTCAGTAGCTCCAAGGTGAGCTCTCTTTCCATCCGAAACGAAATCGACTGCTATCTGTGGCTTTTGCGCTATGTCTACAAGAAAATTGAGGAGGACCGGCTGCCGTGGATGACGGACTTCGCTGACATGGAGAAGATGGAGCTGCCGCGCAAGGCGAAGGAGATTGCTGTGCGACTCAACCTCAACGTCCCGTACTACTTCTCCAACTATCTTGAAATATTTTACGCCGTCACAATGCCGCTTCTTTTTCTGTACAACACGCCCTTCTGCATTGTTACCTTCCTCACTTTGGTGATGATCCACTCGATCCGAATGCGCAAGAAGAGCACATCCGTGTACGGCGACGGTGTGGTGGTGCTGGGTCGATCGATTGGGTACCGCAAGCTGGGCCACCTGCTCCTCTTGGCCCTAGCTGTGTTGTTTGTGTTTTTCGATGGACTGCGCACATTGATGTGGGTGCTCCTGCTGAACTTCTGTGTAATTGTCCCCCATGCGCTAATGCGCAAGCCCACGTACTTCGACGATGAGGACCTGGAGAAGTGCCGGCCGAAGCTAGGGCAGTACGCTATTTGCCTAGTTATTCTGGTGCTCGCCTATCTGGAGGGTGACGCGTGCGACGACGAGGAGGCAGAAAACCGGCGCGCGGTGGAGCTGGAGCGAAGGCGGCTGGCGCAGGTCCTCGCAAAGCGCGAGGCAAAGGAAAAACACTGATGATGGAGATGATTCTCCGGGCGGCAACAGCAGTTGTTCTCGGCTGTGGAAGGGAGGAAGAAGCTGCGTGCCGGCTTCTCACCCGATAGCGCCACTGTGCTGCGCTTGCGCGATGGGCGTGCCCCGTTATAGCAGTTGCTGTCTGCTTTACAAATGTATTAGAGGTGCGCTGACTCTTTTAGTAGCGGCTGTCGCATTCGCGCTCGTGTATTTCCTCTCTTTGGCCTTCGCTCTACGCTGCACAGAAAGTGTAGTTGTGCGCCGCGCTCCTTCCGTATGCGTGTCGCTCTCCGACTGTCACACTCGCTATGGCACGTATGATGGTCGATGTGTGGAGAGATGAGAATGGTGAGGAGGGGGAGAAGGCCGTGGAGGCGTCGAAGAATGAAGGATATAAAAAAATGGGCCCGCAGAAGAGGCGGCCTAGCTGAGGAGGGGAGGTCTGTAGCGCAGCTCCATGAAGGTATACCTCTCGTTGAAAGCTGTCTACGCGGACTGGTGTGTTCGTGCGTGTACTCCTCCCCCATAGAACTCGCTCAAACGTTTTCTGCGTTCTGTTGCCCGTGGCCAGAGGAGGCTGTGGTACGGCCCCCGTTTTTCTTGTTCGCCTCTCCCCCTCCTCCTCCTTCCCTCTCTCTCCTGTTTTATTTTATGTGATGATGCTGCTGTACCTTTTCGATTTCCTATGTATGGGCACACATGCGCAAGGCTATCGTAGGGGAAGGGGGGCGGATGATCGTCACTGTGAAGCGCTGCAGTTATATTCTGTGGAATTGTGCATGTATTAGTGTCAAAGCTTCGGTGAGGCGTAGACATCAACGGCTGCCGGCCCTTGACTTCGCTCTGCAAAGTTCCGGCTCGCCTTTCCTCCTCCCTCCCTCCCTCTCTCTCGTTCATGTTCCCTTCTGTATTTTCTGCTTAGGCTGTCGGTTGCCGCTGTACACGTATCGCTCAGAGGTTCACTTCCTCCACGCGCCGCTCCCGTTCGGCGCTTTTACCCGCTTGCACGCAAACACCTCATGATGACAAAGGGGCGACGCCTCCGCGAGGGCAGCATCCCAGTCCGGCGGACGCGCTCTGTCGAGAGGCCTGGCAGCCTCCCCCTCCTTATCCTCTGCCAAACGCCGAGCCGCTTCTGGAGGTGCCGACCTGGGGCCGAGCACCCGCAACGTGGGAAGAGGGGTGGCCAGCGGTGCAGCGCCACGGATGCCGGCGGCCAGGCTCTGTGTAGCGCTGCGTCGCCGCAAGGTGCGGCGGTGCGCAGGCTTCGTGCCATGCGCTTGGTGGGCGGAGTGTCGGCGTCACACGGGTGCACCTCGCCCGGCCCTGGCACCGCCTGCTGGTGTGGGGCGCCCCCCTGCGCACCACCCCGATGCGGATGCAGGCACGTGGCGGCCTGCATGGTGGTGGTGGGGGGCGGTGTGCGGGGCGGGTAGGGCTTTGGGGCAGGGTGGCGTGCTCGGATGGCGGGGCCGGCGCACTGCTGCGAGGGGTGTCGGCGCGGTTGTTTTGCACGAGTCGATGGGGTGTGTCACAGGCCGGGGGGAGGGAGGCCCAGTGAAGTCGGACTTGGGTGCTCTGTATCGCAGAGGATTGTCCTCGCTGAAATGGCAAAGCAAAAAGAGGTGGGTGAGGCCTGTGCTGTCTTTCGGCGCTGTGGGCGTCTCTCATGGCATCAAGAAGGGGGCGACAGAGTCTTCTTTCACCCTGAAGTGGAAGCCATGCCTTCGTAGCACTTGTCATGCAGCGGCGTACTGCTCACATTGCGTGTGGGAAACAGCCCAGCGACACCTCATGATCCCCTTCTGTCTGCTTACCCTCCGTGCCTTCCAAAGAAGTGCAGCCCATTCCTCTCCCTTCACGTCCACCAATGGTGAGGAGGCGATTGCGAAGAAGGAGTAACCTCGCACTGCCGTCCGTACCCAACGCAAATACGCCTGTGTATGCTCTTGCATAAGAGAAGCTTTCTATTCCTGTTGGCGTGTCCTCGGTGTAAGCGGCGCAACCGCACACACGCACGCTGCATACGACTCGGATCGCCGGAGGCTCATGTGCTGGCTTGTCCATAGCCTTGGCATAACGCTCTTACCGTCTGGCCGCCTCCACCCCCTTTCATCCTCTCACGCTGGAAAGGAGCAAAAGTGTTCATCCCCCCAGCACGTGCGCATATCATCTCTCATGCCCCTTCCTGTTGGTCGCTGACTTCTTACGCCTCTCCTGAACCTTTTCTCTTTGATACTGAGAGCCTCTCCTACTCGCAGCTGCGCACACACACGCATATATATATATACGCCTACGGGTTTTGGCTCCTGCCTCCCAGCCCTCCCACCTCATTCACACGCACGCCGCCCAATTTCTTAGGAAGCCACATTTCATTTAATATGATGAGTGGCCGCGAAGCCGATAAGGTAGTCATGATCGAGAAGATGACTTTTGTGGAGGGCTCGATTCCCAGTGCCATCGCGGACGGGTCCACCGACGCCGCTGCTACTCACAGCGTCCCTCTCGCGTACCCTGGAAATGACGAGCCGTTGCCCAGTTATGTGTCCATCTTTGTGTCGGATATTCCCCTCGCTGCCAAGGTACAGCAGCTGTTCCACGTGAGTCGTCAACATGTGATGCGCAACTTCACGGCCCTCCGTCCGTGGTCAGAGTTCTTCGATACCACGTTCTTCTGCTCGCCTTCCGGGGTGACGGACACGGTGAACCGGCTGAACCGCAACCTCCCCTACTTCTACGCTAACTACCTGGTGCTTTCGCTTGCGTGCTCCTCTTACATCCTTCTCATCAATCTTCCATTCGCCATCTATGCCGTGCTGTTGGTCATGTGGTACCTCTTCATCCGAAGCCGCTCGGCCATCGTGGCCGCCCTCGCCGCCCAAGGTGCCTCGGAAGAAGAGCAAATGGTGTACATCGCGAGCCGCCCCTTCACCGTATCGCAGCTGTACCTCATGCTCATAGCATTCGGCGTCGTCGGCTTCTACATCACCAGTGGTAGCTCTGTCATCTTCTGGCTGTTGCTGACGTCGCTTGGTGTTTCAGTTGGTCATGCATCGATGCGTCGTCCCCCCATCCAGGACTCAGCCTTCGACTTTGTGTAGCGCCAATGAGCCACACCACTTGTGAACGCACCAACACCATCGCTGCCTTCAGCGACTTGGCGTTAGCGATGCATAGACGGAAAGAGAGGGGGAGGGGAGGGGGCTAATATGAGAGACCGGGACACAGCTGCAAGAGCATTTTGGCACACCATGCAGAAGGAGCCATGCACTCGCGTACCGAGGGGCAGAAGCGCAGCGAAAGCCCTCTGGGTCTTTGAGGGTCTGTCAACTTGCTGGCTGGCGTGCGCTGCAAGCATGCATGCATGTGTGTATGTGTACGTGTGTATGCGTATGTGTGTGTGTGTGTGTGTAGCGCTCCACGAAAAAGAGTCCGGAGAAACGATGCCACGTCAGGGGTATTTCAAGCGCGCACCTTTCACTCCCCCTCCCTCTCTTTTTCTCTCCAGAGTTTGGCATTTTCGGTCTACCTGCAACCTGTCGCGATGCCCCCCACCCACCCACCACCACCACTCCCCTCCTTAGTTACCTTTAGTCTCTTTGTCCTCCCCTCCCCTCGTTCCCTTCCCGAAACGGACTTCTCTCGCATAATTGGTGCACACGCACGTGGGGCCATGCCCTCGTGGCGTTTCGTTCGCTTTGGCGCACTTCTGATCAGCGGTTTTCCTCCTCTTCCTCCTCCTCTTGTTTCCCAAGGCGATGTTGATGTTGGGCCGCTAGTGCTGTTGTTGTCGCTGTTGCTGTTCTCCCTCTCTCGCGTCCATCACCTCTTTCGGCTTGTACTCGGGGTACCGTATCCCCCACCGCCACCTCATCTGCCATTCTGAATGGTGAGTGTCTATGTCTCCTCCTTACGTTCAGCGACCATTGCACACAGCCGCGCTCGCATTGGAACCCGTTTTCTATCGCAGGTGCTATTCCATACGGCTCCTTACGTGGGTGTACGCCTGGAATCGGGAGCCGTCACGTTGGCCTGCAACATGCACCAGTGCAGGCTTTCAGGGAGACGCGAGAGGTGGAATCGAGAATGGCAGCAAGGCACTCTGCCTCTCTCCCACCCACCCCTCTCTTTGCATCAATGGGGGAACGCTTCAAAGCACAACGCCTCCATGACTCACAGCCGCCTCGCGCTCTCACTCCCTTTCTGCACCCCCTTTTCGTGGACCCTCTCCGCCCTACTCACTCCCCCTCCCTCCCTCCTTTACCTGCATCTGACTTCAACGCACCCGAGCGCGACCGCATGTGCGCAAACACGCCCATCCGGCTCGCTTGCACAGACTCCCATCCATCCCACTAGTACCGCTTCTTCTTTTTTTTCACACCTTCTCCTCTGCTTTCCTACCCATAGGCAGCCTCGGTGGAGGGTATGCGGAAGATGCGCCCCTCCGCTTTAGGGAACTGGTTGGCCCGTTGACCTCGGCTTGCAACTGCGTACGTCTTGTTGCGGGGCGTAGGCGCCAGTACATTTTATTCTCTCTCTCTGTGTCGTGGTAATTCGAGCCTTGGCAGATCGCACGCCATTTCCTCGAGTCCCTCTCTGACTTTCGCCGTTTCTCCGTCACAGCAACCAGCAGGTAACCGCTCTTGGGCCGTCTCATCACTGACGCGAGCGAGAAGGACCCATCTGGTCCTTCTTTATCGCCACCTCCTCAAGGGTGAGCGCACGTCTCTTTTCGATGCCGTCCGTTTCGCAGTTTACGAGTCGCTGCTTTTGCGAATCAGCCGAAGCCGTACAGGGTGCTGACGCTATCGCCGTACCACACACATATCGCTTGACGTAGACAAAGGCAGGCCAACTACTTGGCGGGGAAGAGAGGGGGAGCTGATACGCGCATATGCAGACGGAAAGCATAAAAAAAAGAGGAGGGAGGAGTGGGTACGGGGGCCGCCATGTGCTCTGTAAAGTCTTCTCTGTTCCATCCCCGTCACCACGCATTCATATTGTTCTCCGCGCTCCCTTTCAGCGTGCCCGATTCATTGCACGCACACCAGCAAACATACGCATGCAGCCAAAGCCCGCCCGCCCCCCTCCCTTTGACAGCACAATGGCTGAATACGAATCGTCTAGGAGAAGCCGCCTGCCGTCTCATCCGGTCATCCGCCTTGCGGCCTCTGTTTCTCCTTCCTCATCCCTTCTTCGGCTGACGCGCGGCAGCGGCGCAGGTGAGCCCCTGCCTCCCAGCAGAAACCTCTTGTGTACACACGTCAGCGGGAGCGAGAAGCGGAGGAACACGTGTGCGGCAGGCGCGCGAGTGGCGTCTCCCTCTCTTTTTTAGGTGCACATCAATGCCTCTTTGCAAATGCCAACGCTTTCCCTTCCAGCCCTTATCGATCTCTCTGCCGTTTCTCACGGGCGCTGTTGCAGCGCTGCCATTCGTTCACCGCTTTCTCCCGGTGGCCGCCTCTCATTCTCTGTCGTCGACTTCACGGCCGTATCGTTTCGGCTCGCTTTTCATCCGCGCATTTGACCCCATCCCGCTCCCGCCTTCCTTTCAGCCGCATCTGCACCCCTGCGCGCGCGTCTGCCTCGCCTGCACGATGCATCTGCTCTACCAAAAGAACCCTGACAACGCGCCGGCGCAGAAGATTCTCGCGGCAGCGGCCTACGCGGGTGTGGAGATGACGGCGGAGTCCTGTGGCGAGAACAAAGCCAGCACCGACCCTGAGTTCTTCAACTTGTGCGATCCGTGTGGGGAATACCCGGTGCTAGAGCTCGAAGACGGCTCCGGCGTGTGCGTTTTCGGCGCGAACGCAATCCTGCGCTACGTGGCGCGCATGCAAAGTGAAGGCTCGCTGCACCCGTATGGTCGCACACCGTTCGAGGCGAGTCAGGTGGACATGTGGATTGACTTTTCGAGCACGGAGATTGACGCGGCGAACATGCCGTACATCCGCATGGCGTACGAGAAGACCACCAGCGACGTGCCAGCGGACGCCCTCGACAAGGTGAGGGCTGTACTAGCTGGATTGGAGGAGGTGCTGAGCATACGCACCTTTCTCGTCGGCGAGCGCCTGTCCATTGCCGATGTGGCCGTCGCCTTCTCGATCCACTGGGTATACCGCTGCAACCGCAAGCATGGCTATGCTCTCGCCAAGGAGTACCGCGCCGTGTACCGTCACTACAACACGGTCATGCGCCACCCCAAGATTCACGCCACGATGCGAAAGGAAGGGGCAACACTCGGGCCTCTGCGCATTTAGAGGTGGTGAGTTAAGCTTTCCTTCGGAGAACGGTGTCAGGAAAGGCAAAGGATGCCGGCTGAGAGACTGCCTCGCGACGGCCTTTGTTGCTTCTCTCTTTCCGGCCTGTTGCCGAGCGCCTCGCTCACTGCGTAACATTGATGTACGTAGCCGATGCCGTTCTTCTTCACGATACATCCGTGGAAGGCCCTTCCCTCCCTCCCCTCCTATCCTTCCACTCTCGACCCATTCAACTCTGGTTGCCTCGTGTTACCTGGGGGAGAGAGAGACAGAGATTGTGGCCTGGGCATTCGTGTTCCAACTCGCCCTGGTGAGTCGGTGTGGATGCACGATTTTTTTTCTGTGGTCTCGCTGTTTTCATATTACATCGTTCTTGCCAGCTCACCCTCCTCGTTGCGTCTCCTGCTTTTTCTTGGCTGTTGGTATGTGTTTGTGTGTGTGTGTGTGTGCGCCGCTAAGCTAGCGAGTCATGCAGGTGTGCAAAACGGGCAACCAGAATCCAGGTGGGATTGCAGTGACAGAAGGGATACCAAAGCTTCACCACAACTATCAGCACCCTGCCTTGCGTCCCTTGCGCGCAATCACATTCCTTACCTTCCTCTCCCCTCTTCTATGTAGTGAAAGGAGCAAGAGGCGAACCGCGTTTTAGTGCTGCTACCGAGTAGGCGTTGTGACGCTGATGAAATAAACGCAGTTCGGACGCTGCGCTTGCGTGACACCTTTCCACTCTTCTCTCCACCCCCATTTCACTCCTATTTCACCTCATCAACTGGTCTCCTTTGCCGGGGGCATGGCAGCCAAGGCGGTCATTATAAGAGAAGCACCCTCGCGTGGGCGGACGCAAATATGTGCTCCATCCCCATCATCGCATGGGGCTATTAAGGTGCGTGGGCATCTCTCGCGTTGTCCGCTCGAACGTATCATTGAACCCCCGTCTCTTAGGTGTAGCACTGCAGCGCATCGTACACCGCTTCCTCACCACAACCACCTCGCTCCACGCATAAGCGCACTCGTACACCTACAGCGCCCTCTCTCCGATGTTCCATGTTTGCTTTACTGTGAGAAATGTAGGCATCTTCCGCATTCAAGCACCCAGTCTCTCTCTCTCTTTAGGTGGTTCGCCCACTCAACCCGCCTCTGGACGGTCTCTCACAATTCGGTTGTATGCTTAGGCTGCCATATTCGGCACTTCCTTTGGTGCTGCCTTAAAGTGTGAGCTTCTCTTTTACCGCTCCGCCTCTGGTAAAGTCAGTCCTTCCCTCCTCACCTCGCACCCTCACAGAGCGTGCACGCCGCGGCTACTAGTCTGTGGCTTCGCCATTTCATCGAGCCGTGGTTGTCTGACCCGCAGCGCCGGCGCGTGCGTACTTTCACCGGCGTCCATACAGCAACGCTGTGCGACTGCTGTCCACTGCGCGTGTGTTTCTTTCGTTCCTGCCCGACTTGTCGGACCTGAAGGCGACGCCTTGGCGTTGAGGAAGAGAGAGGGAGCCCATCGGCGTCTTCACGTGCAGGTGAGAAGCCCACCCCTCGCACCCGCCTCTGTCTCTCGTCTTTCCATCTGTAACGAGTGCCGTCGCTCTCACCTTCTTTGCGGCCTGTGCTTCTGGTTTGTCGTGTTCTCCTGCGCAGCACTCTCCCCCCCCGGCACTCTCTTCTGCTTTCTGCCCAGTTTCATTTCCGCGAACTGAAGGGGGGAGGCGCCTTCGCCCCCTCCTTCAGCGTTTTGCCGCACGCGTGCGGTGGAAAAGAGATGAACCGGTACCTTTGGGGCCGTCAGCATCAGAACTTGAAAAGGATGCACTAGCGGCTGCAGCTTTGGGCGCAGAAGCGACGGCGTCGCCGTCCTTGCGGCCGGGGAGATATGTGCATGGAAGAGGTGAAGCGGTCGGTGGCGCCTCAGGATGGTGAGCTGCCGCAGCCATCAACTCACAGCCTGAGGTGATATTTGCGCCAGAAGGGAGGGGCACTACCGTCTCGTGAGAGGGGCTGTATACTTCCGCCCCCCCCGCCCCCGCTTTCCAAGCAGCAAGCTCGCTGCGCCTTCGGAAGCGAGGGCCTATGCCAAACCTTGCCGTCCACATCGGCACGTGCTGCCACTTCCAATTGCTGCGGCTGATGGATGCTCCTATGAAATGTGCCTGTGTGCATGACTGGGTGGTGCAGGCATAGGGGGAAGAGGGGTTGGGGAAAAGGCTATGGGGTGCGCCCTCTTCCCTTTCCCTCTGCTCATGTGCGCGTTCTACCTGTTAGATAGGGAGGGGGGAGGGGGGAAGGAGGGGCTTCGCTCCAAATCAATCCCTTCCTCTCTCCACCCAACCTCCGCCCACCTCTGGGCCCCACTCTCTGTCCCTTGACGCCCCCCCCCGCGTCTTTCCCACCGCATTTCACTCCCTTTTGCTTCTTGTTTTTCTTTCCTCACGGGCGGGGCGTGAAGAGTAAAATGCACGTGACGCGGCAAGTTGTTTACCCTCTTGGCAAGTTCGCGCCCATCGCGGGCGTCCGCGTTTGCTCCCATCCCTGTGCGCGCGCGATACTCGGGGTCAAGCAGGTGCAGCATGGCCTGCGTGACGTCCCCTTCGCTTGCCCCTCGGCAACTTTCTCTCCAAGTGTGCATGCAAGGGAATATACCATGGAGCCAAGTGGTGCCGCTGAGCAGACTCTCGGGCTGCTGCCCTCGCGTCCCTCGTGTGATGCGTTTTTCGCAAAGACGATTGCCCTGACTTGTGTTCAGGGGCAAGTTCTCTGATGCATGTGTGCACTTCTCCTCTCCCTCTCTTTCTCGGGCACGATACTGTATCCAACTTCCCTCACATCCTCTCACCTACCCGCGCACCGCAACACTAGTGGCGTGGCCAACCCTACGCGAGCGCACTCCCCACGCGCCCGCCTGTACGCCTCCGCTACAATGACGATAGGCAAACATGTGTCGGAAGCGGTGCAAATATTCCGAGAGGCACAGAACCTGCTTTCCACCCTCTACACCCATCTCACCGCTCTGGCGAACATCATGAACCAGAAAGGCACGCTGGTCGGAGCTGCGCGTCGGCGCGAGCAGTGCTTTGCGAAGGCACCGTACGCATCAAATTTCCTTTGCATGGATGCAGACACAGAAGAAAGTACGCCGCTAGAGGCCCTTACGGCAGGCCCCAGTTGCGTGCACGTCACCTCTCCAGTGATGACTTCTCCGCTGGGTGTGCTGGCTGCGACTTCGGTCTCCACGGTCCATCACCTTGTTGCTCAGCACCAGCGAGACGTGGAGGAGCTTCTCAGGGTCATCTCCCGCATAACACAGCAGTCTTGGGCACAGAAGGTGGAGCAGCTCAAATCGAAGATCGCGCAGCTCGAAAAGGAGAGTGACGCAGACGTGGCATCCCAACGCCCTCTCTCAACGAGCAGTACTGCAGCCTTCTCGTCGACATCTGCGTCATCATCGTACTTTACCACCGCCTCAGAGCTCTCCGTCGCGCTCTACGGCTTTGCCGCCTGCCTGC
This sequence comes from Leishmania martiniquensis, assembly GCF_017916325.1. NCBI lineage: Eukaryota > Euglenozoa > Kinetoplastea > Trypanosomatida > Trypanosomatidae > Leishmania > Leishmania martiniquensis. The sequence continues at coordinate 784,155 of NC_090168.1, forward strand.
TAAAGATGGGGAATGTGTTGCAGGAAACGATCCTCGCGCTGCGTAAGGACGCGAAGCTGTCCCTCATGATGCACTCCACTCCTGGCACAGCCGCTCTGTTGGCCTCCACCTCCAGCGACATGGCGAGTCATCTGGCCGCCATGCTGGCTCGCGAAGGCGGGAAGAGTGAGAGTCTCTCATTGCTGCCGATGAGCTCTGCTCGTTTGACAGCTCTGGAGGAAGCCAAGTCGCTCTTGGGCCCCTTGGCCAGTACAGCAGGTGTCGCGGCACCGCCGCAGCAGCCAATGCGGCTCGCGGATGCAGTGGGCCAGCTCGAGCCCTTCTTGGCGGCGTGCTGGAAGAGTTGCTGCGACAGCTACCTCACTCCCGAATCGCACCTGCTACTTGCCCTTGTTTAGCATCGTTGCATAATGGTGTGGTGCCCTGAAGCACTCGTGTGTGAGAGTGTCGGCGGATAGTCTTTAAACCCTTTCTTCTTTCCGCTGGGTCGGTAATGCTTACCCCGATGGAAGGCAATGATCCTCGACACCTCGGCGAGCGCGCACGTGTCTCCGAGTTGAAGAAGGTCGAGCGGCATCCAAAGAAACAAAAAGACAAGCTGCTCGCTGCATTTTCGAGGGCGACTAAAGACGCAGCCGCAATGCTGTCATTCGAAGAACAGCCGCTCTCGGTCAGTGCGCAGGCGCACGTATATATATATATACGCGTGTGAGTACTCAGCTCCCTTCCCCTGCCTCTTTCCTGTTCATGGATCTCATACCTGCTGTCTTCCACACTTACACACCCACACACACACATGCACGTAACCTTCCTCCTCTGTTGGCTGCGGCTCCTTTTGGTACATATATATATATATTAGAATCTCCGTTGCCTCTCTTTTGATTTGTGAACGTCCAGCTTTTTTTTCGGTCCTTACTCGCTCCCCGCTGCTGCGAAGGAAGCACCCGATCCTGTTGCTGTCCTATCCGCGCCGCCATAACACACCCATCAGCAGCTGCACGACTTCTCCCTTTTCCCTCCTTCTCTGCCTTTGCGGTCTCTTTCTTTTTTGGGGGGGTCACCCCGTGTGACCCGGCAGAGCGGCGAAAAAAAGGGGCCGTTCGGGAAGCTCTGTTTTTGTTTTTTTACCCTTCTCATTTCTCGTCGATACTCAAAAAGGTCTCCAACGCGTCTCATCGCTTCCCCATCACCACACACACATATACACACGCATACACTCAGAAAGAGTGAGGCGGGGGAACAGACAGGCAGGGACGCAGGCGCACTATATCGGAAGCAAAGGAGGGGGTGTCCCGCCTGTGGTCTTTCATTCTGTTGCGTAATCCTCTTTCTAATCGCCTTGTGGTGTTCAGAAGCGCCTTTTATTGGTGGCCGACGTTTTTCTTTGCTTTCCGCTCCGCTGACTGTGGGCATACTTCGATACGCCGCCAGCTGCATTCGCAACAGCGCGTCTCTCTCCCACACACACGCATACACACATACGCCCCAGTTCTTCTTCGTTTGAGAATTCGGCGCCCTCTCTTTCCTTGTCTGTGTTGTTGTGTGACCTTTGCGCTCGTGTCGTGCCAAGCTGATTCGATTGCGCTGCAGTGGCGCAGCCGAGTCAGGGGAAACGTGGGGAGCCAGAGCGTGTGATCTTTCTTCTTGGATCTGTAAATCAGCACAGAAGAAGGACGTCTCTTTCACTACGGCGCCACTTGCGCGCATCCAACCTCTTTGCTTCTTGAACCGACAGAGCAACAGTGCATTCTCTTCTTAGGGAAGTCGCACTTATTCCTTTCCTCTACGAATCTCTTTACCTCATTGCAGTCCTTACACACAGGCACCTGTCATAATGGCGAACGAGGAGACGACCACGTTCCTCGTTTACTTTACTTTGGCGGTGTTCAACTTCGGATCCAGTGTGATACAGGGTGTCGCAGGTATCGGCGATGCCATTCTAATTCAGGTATTGTGGCTTCTCGCTTGCAATCTATGCGATGATTTTCACAGAACCCCGTTGGGTGACTCGCCCGTGCGCGCCGTGGCGCTCATCATGTACGTTCGGCTGCTTTTCATGTCCCCGCTCGTTGTCTACCTTGGCCTTAACGAGAGCGTCTTCTCGAAGCAGATGACAATCATGATGGCCGTGCCGAGCACCATCCTTACGATTGTTGGCGTTATCCTGTACACGAGGCTCGACACCGACACCCTGAAGAAGCTTCTCGGCTTCACATGCTTCTTTTTTGCGCTCGTATATGTCGGTATCATGGTCTACCGCGCTTGGCGCAAGAAGAGGCAGGTGGAGGAGCTGAAAGCGCAAAACGTCAAGCTCGTAGTAGAAGCCGACGCTCTGGCAGAGGAGGCGCAGCGAAGCCCCAAGACAAGTATGATACACCTGCACGCCAGCTTTGTGCAGAATGTGCCGAACAACAGCATTTTCGTCATGCGCGCCCCTCCCCCCATCGATCAAGGCACTCTTAGGGCGGGAGGTATGGGCACGGCCTCGCTGCCGGATCCAAGTAGGCCGCGTAGCTCGGCCGTGGATATGTCAGGTAGCACAATCATCGCTCAGAGGGTTACAGCCGGCGAGATCGATGTGCGAACTGGCCTTCCGGCGGATACGACCGAGGCTTTCCTCAGTACCATCGGCGGCGAGTTGTTCGTGGCGCCCGAGACGCAGGAGCCGCGCGTGAACGAAGAGAATGTGCCGCCACTGACGCCGTCGAAGATCTCGCCATCGCGCACCATGACTTTCACTCGCGTCCGCATTAACCGCAACATCGACGCGACGGGAAAGATCAAGATGAGCACGAAAATCGGTGCGGCTGTGGCGGCGTCTCTCGCGGGTATCATGGCGTCCCTCACTGGCGTGAATGCCCCGCCGCAGATTATTTTTATTCTCCTCTTCGATGCCCCAAATTACATTGTGCGCGTCAACTTCAGCGCCCAGTCGATCCCCAGTAACATCGTTCGGTTTGCCATGGCCGCCTGGAACGGCTCTTTCAGCTGGGCCATGGTCCCGCTGATGATCGACGTGATCGTCTTTGGCTTCGCCGGCGTATTTGTGGGCAATCGTGTTGGACGCCTCCTCGGCCCGCAAAGCTTTAACGTGTTCGTCCTCTGCCTGTTGCTGCTCTGCTCGCTTGCCATGATGAGTAAGTGGCAGAGCCTCCTCGTCCTTTGCGCAATCCTGGCCGGCATCATCACCGTCGTATGCGGCTACCTGGAGAACAAGCGCAACAAGCCCCTCGTCGAAAAGCAGCGACTGTCCGAGCTTGAGGTCGAGAAGCGCTTATATGACTGTCTGGAGGAGCTGCAGCGCAGCAGCAACAGCTTGATGCCGCCGAGGCCGTCGCTGTCGGTGTTCAGTGCCCTGGTGCCTTTCCAGCGCGCTGGTCGTCCGGAGCCGATGTGGGGAGGCGCAAACTTCGACAACGACGATGAGGGTGCAGGCGATGAGCGCGCGAAGGATGTCGCGGCGTCGTCAGCGGCCGACGCGACTCACGGCGAGTTGGTTTCGGTCAAGGAAGAAAAGAGCACCTCGTCTTACCATCGCTTCCAGCAGAAGAGCAGCGGGATGCCGCCGCCTGCATTAGCAATCGCCAGTGCGACCAGAGAGGTGTCCCCGGCAGCTACTACTGCCGCCTATCCGGGCAGATTCACCGACGAAGCAGACGAGCGCACTGTTCCGGCGGTTCGACGTGGCTCCGGCTACCAAACACCCAGCGATGACATTAGCGGTTCAGACGGCAGCCATTTCCAAAGCTCCAGCAGACACGTGCTGCAGAAGGATTATACCGCCCCGAGTGAGGCTGGCATCCGTCACCCGGAGTGTCAATCGCCCTCATTGTGCAGCATGAACAGCAACGTGTCGGACACACCAAAAGGCGCGAATGCGACCCGAGAGCGGTAAAGCTCACCGTTGCGTTGCGTCAACTTTTCCCTGACTGCTCCTGCTTTCTCTCGGACCCTTCCTTTCGGCGGGCAAGCACATACTCTGCCCCCCCCCGTGGCAGCCGCCGACAAACAGCTGTGCCCCGCAGGCACACACACACACACACTGCATGAGGGGGGGTGGGGGGAGGGCGCTTACTCAGCGAAGCTGAAAAGACGTTGCAGACGCTCACATTTCGCTTTTCTGTTTTCTGCCAGTGACAAATAGGGCGTTTGATGGGAGACGTGGGTGGGATACGAATACTTGGCAAAGGAGGAATGGTGCACTTATGGTGTGGCAAGGAGGCAGACGCAAGAGAGTCGACCGGGTGTAGAGGTACCATGGCAGGCATGCTCCCCACCACCATCGTCACCGTGCATGTCTGTCCAGCGTTCCCCTTTCCTACTTTGCATGGTTTTCTCCAACGGAAAACCGTGTCTGCGCGTCTCTGGTGGGCTCGTGACGGGTCTTCTCCATCCCGCCCGACTGTCTTGAGGTTCCGCCTTTTTTTTTCGCGTGTGTGATCGTGTGCTCACCCGATTTCGCTTCTATCCGCTTACGTGTAGATGCTGTCTCCGCGGCCGATGTATATTTGAGTCTTTGAGCAAACTCTGCACCCCCTCCCCAGCTCTCTTATATGTATCGGGCCTCGTCGGCGCTTGTGTATGTGTGTGTGTGTGTTCAGAGTAACTGGAAAAAGACTGAGTGTCTTTCCCCTCCCCTCTCCGAAACTCTCCATGGCGTGTGCGCTTATTCGAGCGGACGAGGCAGAGCTGTGGAAGGCAAATTGGGGAATCGGTCAAGAGACACAGAGGAGATCCCTTTCTCCTCTGCCTCTTCCACACCATTCTTCCAGCGTCACCTTCCATCGCGCCATCGCTATCCATACGCATTTACGTATTTGTCGCTTCCCTCACCTACTTGCTAATCGTCCGCAACGTTAAATGCCGCAAGCGTGCGGCGAAGGCAGACTTCAGCAGACCCCATCGCGTGTGTTGGCGGCGGGTTGTTTGTTCGCTTGTCGTGTGCAGCTCCCGTTCGTTCATAGCAATCGCAGTGTAACGAAAAGATTAAGTAAAATCGTCACTGCAGACTTCTCTTTCGCTCTGCGCCTCTTCTTCCTTGGCCGATGCAGACGCGCAAGTGCACGCGAACAGGCGATACCCGCAGATATTAAACAATATCTCAAAGGAACGTCCCCGATCACCATTGTCCAAAGCGCTACTGCGTACTTGTATGGCAGTGTCTCGACAAAAGGCAGCTCCGCGATTGCGGGTCTGCACGAGGCTCGCCGGAAAGGGTAAGGTTACATTCTGTATACAGCCCCCCACCCCACCCCTACCCTTTTTTAATGCGTATGCAGTGGAAGCGCTCGATCAGCCATGGGCCCTATGTGCGTGCTAAGGGCGTTCGCCTGATTGCGTCTTGCTTTCGTCTCATGCCTTCAAAGAAGAGCATAAGTGTTGTGTTGATGCGCGGACGGTGGCTGAGTGATGTGCGCAAGCGCGGCACCTGTCGGGGTGCTCCTTTTACTTTATTTTTCTCTGCTTCTTGCTGCTGTGAAAGGATGCGGGCGGAAAAGCAGCGGCAGAAGGCGGGGGATGCACGCATCACACACACACACACTGTTGGGATGTGAGGTGGCGTGGCGGTGTTGCGTCAGGTGGATAATCGCGCACCCACTGATTTGGGCGCCACTTCTCCTCTCCCGTGTCTTCTTTCGACCTCTTATCCTTCGTTAACGCTTTTGGACGAAACGCAAACATGCCGAGACAAAAGTGGGAAACGGAAGGCGCCCTGCGGCTCCCTTTACGATGGAGCCGTGTGTGTGTATGTGTGTGTGTATGTGTGTGTGTGCGTGTTGTTTCGCTTCAATGTGGAGGCTTTCAAAGTGCTCTTCAGATCATCCTGCACCCCCATACACACACACATACGCACACACAGCATCTCGCGCACCTCACAGCTCCCTCCGCCACGCGCCCTACACCAGATGTCAGCTCTTCTGAGACCTGTGAGGCACAAGCAGGACGGCGAAAAAAAAAGAGTTCAAGCCGACCGCCCGGCACGAAGCGCACACGCACATACGCAAAAGGGAACGGACCTCAACGCACACACCTAGGCAGGCCTACGGTGTACTTGCCTCACGTCTACGATTAGTATTGCGTGCACTCCCCCATTCCTCCAATTCGCTCGATCCATCTACTTCTCCTTTTCGCTCTTTCATTCCTTTCATCCTGTGCGCATCTCGGACACGTTGCAGAGCCTCTGTAGATTGACCTCTGCCTCGACCGGCCACCACACCCAAAAAAAAAGGTCAGTCATTGAACCGCACGCATTTCCCTTTTTCTTCGCGCTTTGCATCGATACCCGCTCCCTCCCTCCATCCCCCCCATCTCTGCTCCACTGCCACATACAAAGCCCCGTCCCCTTTTGATGGTGTGTTGGCTTGCTTCCACTATGACTGAGTTCAACCGCTACAACCACGAGGATAAGTCGACGTGGCTGAACGCCGTCGAGAGACCAGTGGCACCGCTGGAGGCCATCATTGACCCTTCCATTCTGGCGGCAGACTTCTGCAAGCTCGGCGACGAAGTGGCGAGTGTTGTGTCGCCGGAAGGTGGTGCAGCGGAATGGATTCACGTTGACGTGATGGACGGGCACATGGTGCCGAACATTAGCATCGGCCCCTGCGTCATCTCCTCGCTGCGCACGCGCTTTCCAAAGGTGTTTCTGGACGTTCATTGCATGGTTAGTGACCCAGAGAAGTGGGTCCCTGCTGTAGCGAAGGCAGGTGGGTCGGGCTACACCTTCCACATCGAAGCGACTAGTGACAGCAAGGGTGTTGCAGAGCTCATCCGCGCTCACGGGATGCAAGTCGGTGTAGCAGTGAAGCCGGCAACAAACCTCACCCAGGAGCTGAAGGAGCTCGTTGAGGGACAGTACGTGGATCAGGTTCTGGTCATGACTGTGGAGCCTGGATTCGGTGGCCAGTCTTTCATGTCGGAGCGACTGAGCTTCATCGCCGAGCTGCGTCGCAACTACCCACATCTCAACATTGGCGTTGATGGTGGTATTGGTCCCGACACGGCGGAGCAGGCGGCCGACGTCGGCGCCAACATACTAATCGCCGGCACTTCAGTGTTCAGGGCCGGCGACCGCAAGGCGGCCATTGAGGAGCTGCGCGCGTCGGCTCAGCGTGGCATCTGCAAGCTCTCGAGTACCTGAAAGTCGCTACGAGGGAGGAGGCGGACTGTGCTGAGTTTTTTTTTCCGAGGACGAATACGGTTCGCAATCGAGAAGTTTTCCAACGTGACGCTGAGTTTGATTTTGTGGGGCGTATCTTTGGTGCTTGGCTATGCAATCTTTATGAGCGCTCGTGTGTATCCCTTAGAGCGGCGATCAGGTTGAGGAAGAGGAGCGGTAAGAAGGTTACCCGAACCACGCAATGGCTGCGTAGAGGAAGAAGTGGAAGAAGGGGCAGCGGTCACGAGCGTCCCATGGAGCCGGTCTCGCCCCCTCCCACCACCACCACCCTCAGCGCCCGCCCCTCTTTTTCACCTTTGGCCCGCTCTTGTGTGTTTTCCATAGTGGGCGCATCACATCCTTTGTACTTTTCGCTCGTTACATAAACTCAGAGACACTTCCCACCCCCTCCCCCGGCTCTCTTTTTCTCGTTGCCTAAGCGCCACTCGTTGTGGCTGGTGCGGCCCCTCGCCTTTGCGCTCTTTGGTCATTCTCTATTCTGGGCGCCGTCTGCTTTGATGGCTTGCTTGCTTGCCTCATATATATATATATGCGCCTCTCTTGTTCCGGTTGAGGCACAATCCGATGCCAAAACATTCGCAGGTGTGGTCATCAGCATTCGGCACCGGCACACACACACACACACACACCTTTACTCGGCCTAGCGGTCGGCAGAGAGCGGGGGGAAGGAAAGAGCCAGAAGAGGCCCCCCTGCACCGCAGCAAGTCCTCCTTTCCGTCCTCTTCTTCCAACGGCCTGCCGTATTCCCTGCGCGCTCTTCCTCCCCACACTGCTTCACACCCACCGCGCAGAAGCCCACGCATCTTGCTGACTTTGTCCGCACAAGGAAAGTATCAAGAGCAGCGAAGGCGCACGTACATACCCAGCCGATCGTCCTCTGCTATTGATTTTTTGAGGGGGTACACAGGTAAGTGAGCGCGTGTCTGTGTGTACATGAATTCTGTGTCGCGCTACCCCCCCCCTACCCCCGACATGGCAGGCATCCTCTTTACGTGTGCACAGTGTATGGCCGGTAGGTCGAGGGCTCAGCCATCTTCTCGGCGCACAGCTCGGCAAAGGAAAAAAAAGAAAGGGAAAAGGCGCACCAAAAGTGCATCGAACAGAGGAACTTAGCGGCCATCGCTGACGAGGGACTGACCTCCTCCCGAATCGCTGATTCCCGACTCTTTCGAACAAAGTGTTCGCCGGTGTGTCGAGCGAGGGAGGAGGAGGGCACTTGCATTGACGAAATGTTCCCTCTCCACACTTTATGCATCGGCCCTAATGTGAAGCAAAGGCGTCGATGCAGGCGCACGCGTCCGTGTGTGTTCAGGCGTCGTGAAGCTTCCAGTCCGAGCGCCAGCAGAGCCGATTGCCGGCTCCTCTTCGACCTTGTGTCTCGAATCCAATGAATTCTTTACCTTTCGCTCGGCGAAGCCCCTCTTGCCTCTTTGCAGAAACTGCGCGTTGGCCAACAGCAGCACCCTGTGGCCGCCCGGCGTTCCCGCTTTGCTTTTACCTTTTTCTTCGGGCGTTCCGTTACCATTAATGCATTCTGGGGCCTTGTGGGGGCGTTTGCCGGGCCGCCCGAGGCAAGGTAGTGTATGGCGAGCCGTGCGGGGCGGCAAGCTATTCGATGGCACGTGGGCGTCAAACCATCACTCCTCAGCCCGATACGCGACGACATCGTCAGTCAGCCGTGACTCTGCTACGGCGCCTTCCACCACCGCGAGCCGGGCTTCATCGCTTCATGACGCTTTTGTTTCGCGATTCTCAGCCCAGATCCTCTCAAGTCCGCATCGGGACATCACCCACGTTCCGTACGGGGACTGGTTCGCGCTTTACGTTCAAGCACGCAAGCACTGGCACGCGCTCGATTCCGCACCCGCCCGTGTCACGCCTGCCTCTCGCGAGGGAGGGAATACGGAGGGGTCAGAAGACGCCGAGGTGCTAGAAGCACATGTTCGCCATGCAAAGCAGGGCATCGATGCGATGCTACTGAGTAGTCTGTTTGCACGCCACTGGACAGAGGTGCACACAGTCACCACGTCAACGCCATCATCATCGCCGCTTTCGACATACCGCTGGTGGTGGCATCACGACTCTCTCTTCTCCGCTGAAGCCCCGGCGAGCGCACCAGACCGTGACGCCGTCCCGCCACCCCTGGAACTGTGTACGCCAGGGTTTTTGACAGAACCATTGTTGGGTGGCAATCACGTGCGCCTGTGGATGGAGGGCATTCGCGCCTCGGCTGGTGTGACAGACGCCGCCCAGGATGCCGCAGCAGTGCCGACGGCTATTATCCCGTTCTCTTCCTTGTGGGTGGTGAAGCGGAGCGCGTACTGTCGTCCATCCGCAGCAGATGGCTCCGGTGTTCTCGGCAACAGTGGTGCGGGCAGCAGTGGTCATGAAACAGCCACCTTTACCCTCCAGGAGCGACAGGCACGCCAAGCGCTTTTGCAGTCGGTGGACCAGCTCCTTCAACTGCAGCGCGAGGCGGTAGAACGTCACGAGGACACGCTAGGTTTTCCAGCAGATCAGCTGCAGCGCGTGTGCGTCCTTTCGCCTACCCAAGAGTGGGACCTCTTGTGCGATCTCCCTCGCTACCGGCAAGCGCTGTGCCGGCCAGCTCGGCCAGCGTCATCCGCAGACATGAGCGTATTAGAGGGCTCGGAAGCGGCATCTATATCGCCGCCTCGGTGGCTGTTGCTAAGCTGCTTATGTGAAGACACCAGCACACGACTCGCCTATTATGCGCACACGTTGAGCTGGCGGCGGCAGCTGAGGTCAAGCGCGAATGCCCCAGCGATCGAGGCCGCCCCTTTCGCCGTCCGGGTCCTGTCACCTGCATCCGAGCACGCTCGGTTCCGCAACCTTTCGCTCTTCTCGCTCCATGAGCAGTCCTTCATGAAAGCCCCGCTTCAGCGGCGACATGTTGCGCGTCACCGCTCCTCTTCATCTGTGGTCTCTGGGGCATCCGCGGCGGCGACCGTTCATGAGCAGGCGCGCAAAGGCTGCAGTGAGGCGGTGCGGCGAATGTCGCGTCGAGAAGAGAACATCCGTCAGTCTTTCTGGGTTCGCTGAAGAAGCGTTCAGAGGGCGTGCACGCATCAGCCACACAGCAATGAGGATTCGAGGGTCTTTCCTCGAAACCTGCCACCAAAGCGTATCCGGGGAGGAGGAGGAGGAGGGGGGGCAAGACGGCGTTCCCTCTTCGCACATTACCCGGCGATGCTTCGCGGCACGGCCGAAGTGCTTAGTGCGCGTCACGGCACTGCAGGAAAATGGTGGCTTCAAATGAGAGGATCAATGGTGTGTGACGATGAGAGAGTGCATGTCTGCATGTGATCACGTCACAGGTGGCACAAGCGGGCAAACTTGCTCACACGAGAAGTGGTATGCAGCAAAGGCCAACAAGTGACATCTTTTGTTTGCTTCTGTGATACAGCATTGGTGGATACAGAGTGTTCCGTGTCAAGCGCGTGCTCTACCGGCGATGCTGCCGATGACTCCCGGCGCCTCACTTCTGCTGAGGTGATGGCGGCTGGCCCACGTGCCACCCCTCTCTTAACGTGCAGAACGGTTAGGCTTGTGGCCTGTCACGCTCCCTTACGCTGCCTCTTCTGTTTCTCTTCCAGGACTCCGCTCCGGTCTCTCCCTCCGTGTCTTCCCTTCTCCATCCCCCACCCTCACCACCACCGCCCGCCACACACACGAACACAAGAGTGCACACGGTGCACGCAGTATTTCTTTTTATCTCCAGAGTAATCGAAGTGCTCGCGCACCTGCCAGATCCGTGTTGTCGCCCTCCACGGCACCTGTCTCGCCCAGCCCTACATCAGCGATGCCAACCTCCCCCATGACAGCTCGGGCGGCACCGGGGCCCGGAAAGAAGAAGGCTGGAGCCGCCGCGATTGCGCCTGCTGCCCCTTCTCCCCCTTATGACTTTCACACGGTCACGTGTGTGACGTGGTCAGCGTCGGGTCGGAACATTGGTGTGGGCACGAAAGATGGGTTTCTCATCTACAGCACTGAGCCGCTCGTGAGCAGCCTGAGTGATGCCTCGTCCTCTCAGGGCACGTTCACCCGCTCCGCGGATGCTGCAGGCCCCCGGTCCTCGGATCTGCACAATGCAGTGGTGCAAGAGGTTTGCCGCTGCGCGGTGTACGGTGGGGTGGGGTTGCTGAGCCTGTACAAGCAGTGCAGCATCGTAGCCTTCACCGGGGTTCAGCGACGCAGTGCGGCAGCGCGAGTACAGCTGGCGGACATCAGCCTACAGGCCTCGCCGGACTTCTACGCATCCTCTGTACCGCCGCCATCGGCCGGCGTGGCAAGCGCGGCAGCGCCCGCGCGACGCTGTAAACCATGGCCGCCAGAAGAGGATGCAGCGGCTGCGCAGTGGTACGAACGGTGGCGCGTGTCGGTCTTCACCAACAGCCCAGCAGCGATAGCCACCACAGTCAGAACGTTGGCCTTTGTGGAGTGCCCGCCGACCGTGGTGGCGTTGAGCTTTTGTCCTCATGTCGTGATCGCGGCGGCGTCTGGGGATCCCAAAATTGTCGGCTCGCACACCCTCCATGTGTTTGACCACCACCTGCACCCGCTCTATGCCCTTCCCGTGTACCCGCCTAGCAGCAACGCATACCTGAAGGACATGATTGCCATTGCGGCCACTCCGGCGCTCTCGAACGGGGCTGGAATGGCGGTGCAGCGCTTGCGTGTCCTCCTGCCGGGAGAGAGGAGGGGTGAGGTTCGTCTGCTTACCTTCAAGAAGTCAGCGCTGACAACTGCTTCCTTCGAGGAGCCCGCGCACGACGGCTGCGCGCACTTTCCTGGCAGCGCTTGCCGGCAAGGCTATGGCGACGCGCATCGGCTTGTCGACCAGGTGCTTCACCAGGCACCACTGCGCGCGGTCGCCATCACTGAAGACGGCAAAAGCGGTGTGACAATGAGTGAGCAGGGCATGCGCATACGGGTGCTGGACTTTGTCGGTGACGACAAGATGGCCAGCCGACTCACACTTGATAGAGGCCACCTCCCCGCGATTGTCGACACCGTCTCGCTCGCCATCGTCGCCGTACCGCAGGCGCACCCCTCAATGCGGAACGCCGCGGCCGTGATGACATGCACCCACGAGCGATGCGGCAGTAGCGACAACAACGCACCTGTTAACGTCAGCGAGGCACTGAGCCGGCAATACCAGCGCCTGACGGAGGCGGTGCACGACATCGTGGTGTGCCTCACGAGCTCCGGCACAACCCACATATTTGGCTGCGGCCTTCAGCAGGTTCTGTTTTACCACAGTGACAAAACTCTGCTGCCGCGGGTTGGCTATCCGTACGCGTTTTCTGTGTGCCTGCCTCCCCTCCTCGCGAAGGAGGGTGTCGTCTCGGTGTTCGTGGCGCGCAGCGACGTGACCACTTCCGCCGTGCACTACCTTCCACGCCATGAGCACTACGTCACTAAAGGAGAGAGGCACGACAGCAGCAACGGCGCGATTGATCACTTGCCTGGCGAGTTCTTTGCGTTTCAACTACGTTACCACAGCAGCACTCCGGCAACCGCGCCCGCAGGCGGGGCTAGTAGCACATCCAAGTGCACGACGCTTGTCTGCTGCACCCTTTCCGCACCCTGAATACGAGCGACAGAAGTGCTCGTGTGTGTGTGTGTGTGTGTGGCGATGTCTTGGTGCTTGTCCATGGAACAACTGCTGCTCTGCGCGTGCGTGCCTGCAAGTAACCGAGCATCGAGGCGAAAATGGGGGAGGGGAGGGGGGGTATGGAAGAAATGGTGTGTGCGTCTTCTTAGAATCCCTTTCCTCGTTTGGTCCTCCTTTTCCTGCAACCCCTCTCCACCACCACCTTCCTCTCACTGTGCCGCTCGCGCATCTCATGCCCACATCGGCTCCTGTGTTCTGTCGCTTTAGATGTCTCCGGTGCTTCCCCCTGCGCTATCGGGTCTTTCCACTCCCCTCCCGTTCAACCTCCCCTAGCCCCGCCCCCGCAGCCCTTTTATCACCTCTTTTGTTCCTTCGCTGGTGCTCTCTGCGCGTAAGCCCCTTATGACTACAAGTCCACTGCTCAGCCCTGCCACCTGACCTCACTTCCCCAGCCGCGCACCCTCTTCGTACCACCCACCCACACCTCTATCCTTGCATAGCTGTGTGAAAGCGCGGCCGCCTTTGCTATTTCGGCGAGAGCAGCAAAACGCGCATGGGCACTGAGAGTCGTCCCCTGCTGAGCATTCGGCGCCCAGATTCTTTTTCTGAGCCGCCCCAGAGGACGCCTTCCGCGGCCTACCGTTTCCGCTCGCTCGTTGCGTCGGGAGGGTGGGAGGCGTGTGGCGACACTGTTACCACTGCCTTTCTCTCTTCCCCTGCCTCTTCGGCTACTGCGCAGCACAGCTCCCAGTCGCAAGAAGCACCTGTCCCACCCGGCTGCGGTACTCACTGTCCTCCCTCCCTCTCCCCCACCCAACCCCAACTCCACCAACCACCGCCACCCTCGCACAAAATCTTCGTGGCCACACATCTTCGGGCATGTCGCTGCTTTTTTGTTGTTGAGGTTGTTCGAACCACAGCCCGCCTTGCGCCTCTTTCATTACCCTCTCTTCTTCTTTTGTGCCCCTTCTTTGCCCCCACCCCATCCCACCTCCTCGTTTGTACACTCGTGCGCCTTCGTAGCGGCAAAATGCTGTGGATGGGCACCTGGATTTGGGTGGTCGTGTGGTACATCTGCCGATGGATCGGACCCTTCGGCATTCTAACGTATTTGTGCGCCATCGTGGCCCAGCAGATTGCCCTACGCTTCCCACAAGAATTGGCAAAAAAGTACAAGACGCAGTGGGGCCTCGTGACTGGCTCCAGCAGTGGCATTGGCAAGGCCATCGCCGAAAAGCTGGCCATGCAGGGCATCAACGTCGTTCTTGTGGCTCTGGATGACAAGATGCTGGCGAACACATTTGCGGAGCTGCAGAAGAAGTATCCGCACGTGCAGTTCCGCAAGGTCGGCGTCAACCTGGCTGCCAAGGACTACGCGTATATGAAGGAAATCACCAGTCAGACGGACGACATTGAGGTCGGCCTTGTCTTCAATAACGCCGGCTACATCTGCACCGGGCTCTTCGCGGACACTGATCTCGAGCGCCTGCGCAGTAACCTGGAGTGCAACGCCGGATGCGCTGTGCCCATCACGCACCACTTCCTGCGCAAAATGATCGCGCGCCAGTCGAAGGGGCTCATCACCTTCACCTCGTCCGCCTCGTGCTACCTGCCTGGCCCGACGGCCACCATGTACAGCCCCTCCAAGGCCTTCCTCACGAGCTTCGCTACCACCATCGCGGCTGAGAACCACGACCTTGGCATCGACGTGGTAGTCATCCACCCGTCCCCAGTGGACACAAACTTCTATAAGAACGAGGGTCCGGCGCTGGACTCGCTGAAGACGGCCCAAAAGGCCGCTGCCTCGCCGATGAGAATTGCGGAGCAGATCTTCGCCTCTGCGGGTCGCCTCACTGTGTGGGATCAAGGCATCACGTGCATGGCCATTCGCATCATCAACAAGGTGCTCGACTTCCAGATTCTCACGGAGATCATCACCCGCTTTGCTCACATGAATGGCGATCTCAAGCGCCTGAAGAAAGAGTCGAAGTTCCTCTCCGGGAGGCAGTAAAAGCGTGAAAGGCAGTCTGCCGAGGACGCAGAAGCGTGTCAGCAATGCAAAGAGGGGTCTTTCTTTTGGCAGCGGTGATGGAGATCTTTGACAAGGATCGTGAGAGCGAAACATGTGATGCGCAGCCACCTGAGTGGCTCTGCTGCGGTTCCCTCTCGTACGTGAGTGGGCGTGTGAGCCCATGTGTGTGCGTGCGTTGGTTGTGAAATTTCGAAGGAAAGGGGGGTCGGACACATCATACAAGCGCCATATTGGCAGGTGCACACTCCCACGCGAGAGTTGCCACACAAGGGGAGTGCACATATGCTATCCTTCTTCTCGGTTGTCCTCTCCTTCCCGATGTCGCGCCTCTCGTCTACCTCTCAACCGTTCGTGTGAGGAAGCACTACCTCGACAAGGTGGAGACGTCTCACCCTACCGACGCCTCTTTCCACGCACCAGAAGACTGACTCAACCGGCATCTCCCCTTGCTCTCCTCCCCCTCCCCACCACACACCCTGACATGCGCACACCGCGTCTGTTATAGACAGCGCCTGTTTGTAGAAGCGATGGTGCGACTATTTATTTCTCCTCTATCAAGGCGGAAATGGGTGACGTCAGAAGCAAACAACGACAGCAAACAAACGATGTGTAGCAGCTCAAGAAGTTTAAAGGGAAAGGGGGCGAAATGGAAAAGGCCCTATGGGTGCCGCAGGGCAGAGGCTTGCCGCTCTTTTTCTCTCTGCCTCCCTTTTGTTTTCCTTGTATCCCTACACCTCTCCTGTCGTGATCGAGAGTGTGTGCTGGGCTTGAGGAGCGGCGGGCTCGTTTCCCCGCACATGAAAAAAAAAAGAGGAGCATAGAAGGGGGAAGCGAAGTGCAGTTGCCCTGATGGGTGGGGTAACCCCTTTGCGGGCCTTTGCGGTGGTCTCTTCCCGTCGCACCCCGGCTCCTTCCCGACACACACCGGATCCAAGTCTCTCCCTCTGCCACCTCTCCCTCCTTCCCCTTCTGTCGCGCGATGCAGCACAACGCTATCCTTTGCGGTGCGTTGACACTGTTGGTCGTGCTGCTGCCTTTGGTCGCTCCCTGGCACTTCCCCTCTCGCCCTTTCCCTCTCCGTCTCTCACGTCCCCACATTCCTGAAAGTCGTCATGAAATGTATGCCTCGCTGGTGCGATACCGGCGGCGTCGCTGCGGCGATGGCGCGCGCGCATCGGCACGTGTCAAAGCAAACCTTTGTGCGCCGCGCCACCTCGGAAGGTGAGGTGGAGCACTCGCACACGCCCCGGTACCTCGCTCCAGACCTAGAGCGGTACGCAGAGCAACAGCAAGCACAGCAGCACGCTCACAGGTCATCACCGAGCGAATTATCACAGCTAAAGGAACCCGTCATGCGCGCTTCTACTGTCGCGTCACGAAACCTCGAGCAGTTCATTCGCGCCGCCAAGACCGCCTTCGAAGACTCCTGGGCATATTTTCAGCACCAAGTATCAGCCTCGCTGTCTACGGCCCAATCGGCTAGCAGCAGCGCGCACCCGAGTACCATCGGCTCGGTCAACAGCGACAGCGCTAGATGGATGCCACAATCGCCTGTAGAGCTGGCGAGTGGTGAGAGCCGCCACGAACTCGAGGCGGCCGTGCGCACCTACAACCCGACACTCGACCTGGTACTTATTCGGCGAATCGCTGCTCGCCTTGCGATTGCGGAGACCCTGCGCATGGCGCGTCAGCTTGCTCGCTACCTTCAAGAATCGGCAGCTGCGGCACGAGGCCAGGAGAGATCAAGCAACGGCGACGAGCAGCAAGCAACCGCAGCGGAGGCGGTGGCCCTTCTTCGCCGCGCTGTGGATGTCTGCCGTGGGCGTTACGTCCAGAATTCGGCAGGCATGTCGGCGCCCTCGCGCCCCATGGCGCCGAGTCTCTGGGCGTTGACACCGGCCGCGCGTGAAAGCGCCGGGATTGCAACGCGCCTTCACAGCTCCGCCACCGCCACCACGAAGCACGCACACCGACGGCGTCGACAACTTGCTCGCTGTTTCCTCCGCTACACAAGTGATGTGCAGGTGAACGAGGTTCTGCCCAGTGGCGCGGTCGTCACCTTCACACACGCGACGCGGCCTGAGGAAGTTGGAAGCCTCACAGTTCCTGCCGAAGGCAACGAGGCGAAGGGAGAGCGCGGCACCTCTGCAGCAGTAGCAGCTAGATCAAAAAGGGCGCTACCGTGCTTTGCGGCCCCTGTCTCTTTCCGTGAGTTGCTGGTGTCGTGTCTCAACTTCTCCCCCTCCACTGTGCACCTGCACTTTGTGCTGTTCCGCCGCGGCGTCCCCCTGGCGACTGCCATTGCCGACATCGTCGACGCCAGCGAAGGACTTATCTCCGCGCAGGATGTCTGCGTCAACAGTTACGCGCCAGAGAATGACGAGCACGTCGTTGTACAGACTTGCAGCGCTCGCATAGCACTGCCAGCCTCGGCGGAGCCTCGCAGCGCCGAAGACGCCGTACAGCACTGCCTCCATGCCGCCCGCGCCATTCTGCAACTCAACCTCTCGCGAGGGACGCCAAGGGTTGCCCTCCAGCTCCTTGGATGTCGCACATATGCTTGCGGTGAGCAGGACACCACGCCGCGGGTGCTTGATGGGTCGTCGTCGCGGCTGCAATACGCCCTCCTCCTCCGCGGCTTTGAGCAACATGGAGGGCCTGCGAAGCACCTCGACCACGCCTCACTGGCGTGCGCCACATGCGTACCGAACTTTTTTTCCCCGCATCACTTTGGTACGGCCGCCATCCCTTTCTTCCGCACCTACCACGTCACGGAGGCCCTAGCAAAGCGCCGATACGCGGATGCGGCTGTCATCATGGTGTGTCTGGAAGTAGAAGCTATGGCTGGGGCGAACACTGGGATACCACCTTGGCTTGAGCACGCGTTGCATCTGTTGTGCCGTGGCGAGGACCGCGAAGGAGTGTGGCAGGCGTGGTGGATTCAGGAGGTCCCGGCGGCGACGCGGCGACGCATCGTTTGCGCAAAGCGCGATCTGGTGTGGAACGTGGTGGCGAGCTGCCGCCTTCAAGAACTCGCGATGGCGACGGGCGGACGTCGCGACATCCTGCTGGCGGCGCCGCCGGAGCCCGGCGACTTTGTCTTCCAGTCCGAGGAGGCAAGAGACGCTGAAGCAAGGCCAGGAGAACTCACGCCGCTGGCACTAAGGGCGCCAGTAACGCCGGTGTATAACCAGGCACAGGCAGCTCGTTACAGTGTTCATGACATTGCACTACCACTTCTCTCGGATCCGAGAAGCGAGTCCTCGGGGTGTGAAAGCCTGGCCGACATCGAAGCACAGCTGGGCTTTACACAGGACCGCCACCTCGACTCACCTCTCCGCCTTTCACACGGGCCGCGGCGATCACACACACACACCTCCGCCGTGGCGCCGACAGGCGAAACAGTCTTTCGTCCGCTCTTGGTAGAAGTCAGCGGCTACCCTCGCGCCACCCGGCCATGGTGCCGATCCTTCCCAGAGCCGTCCACAGGCTCTGCATGCGGCCGCCCCGAGGCAGCACTCGAAAGCGATGCCGCTGTCTTGGCCCTCGCCACGGACTGGGATCTGGCGCTCCAGGCGGAAGCAGTTCGCGACTTCGCTGCCAAGTCACGCGGGCCGCGCGCGCGTGTGTGGCCGCTAAGCAAGCGTGGTCGCGCGCTCACGGATCGTCTGCCCGCTGGTCTCATGGCGGTGGCTTCGGCGGACGGATCGTCACTGCTGCGCAGCGTAAACACGGCAAACTATCACGGGTCCCGCTGCCTCGCCATTCACTGCACGCTCCCGGCGCACCTGTCTCTCGGTAACTTCGTTTCGGAGTTGGCTATGGTGGAGGACCTGCGTGGTTCTCATGTGTAGAAAGTGGAGCGGCCACGGACTCAGGAGGATTTTTGCCGGTTGATCACACACACACACGCACCCACCTACAGGGTCATTCCACAAACACACAGCGCGTGCATTCCGGCATGCCAACTTGTGATGGAGCGGCGCTTGCTGCCGGCAGCAGGCGCTCCGCGCGCATCCAAACAACGTGGCGCACGCGTCTCCTCCAACAGCACCACAGTGTTTTGCAGTGTGGGTTGCACAGTCGATCTCCCACCCACATCGATAGCGGACCCCAATGCCACACACATGAATTCCTCTGCCAGCATCCAACATTCTTTCCCCTCTATGTGCTGCCTCCCCTGTGCGGGCCGCCGCCTTTCAGTTACTGCGGTCACCCTCCTCGTGTTCTGTCTGCTCTTCTTAATATCTTAGTGTGCATACCCGTACACTCGTTCGAAGTCATGAACGACTGCGACTGGGCTGCGATCCGGGCAGCCGTGGGGGCGGAGTGGGATGCCTCCATCGTCCCCGCGCTGTCTGCCTACATTGAGGTGCCGAACCAGAGCCCCGACTTCGACCCCCAGTGGGCAACAAACGGACTCATGAAGAAGGCGTTTCAAATTCTGATCGACTGGGTAAATGGACAAAAGTTGCTGGGCCTCAGCTACGAGCTCATGGAGGCTGAGGGAAGGACGCCGTTCCTCATCGTCGAGATCGCTGGAACGGAACCGACCAACAACACCGTGCTCATGTACGGCCACATGGATAAGCAGCCCCCTCTCCGTCCATGGGCCGAAGGCCTTGACCCTCATAAAGCGGTGCTGCGTGACGGCAAGCTGTACGGCCGCGGCGGCGCTGACGACGGCTACGCCATCTTTTCAGCCATCACGTCCGTCTCGGTACTGCAGCGCCGCGGCATTCCTCACGGTCGGGTGGTCGTAGTCATTGAGGCGTGCGAGGAGTCGGGCAGCTTCGACCTGGACTATTACATGGAGCAGTGCAAAGAGCGCATCGGCAACGTGAATTTGATGGTGTGCCTGGACAGTGGCTGCCTCAACTACGATCAGATATGGCTTACAACGTCGCTGCGTGGTGTGGCAGGTGGTGTGCTCAACGTGCAGACACTGACGGAGGGCATGCATGGCGGCGTCGTCCCGGACACTTTTCGCATTGCACGCGAGTTGCTGCACCGCATTGAAGATTCGAAGACTGGTGAGGTGCTGTTCCCGGAGGCCTACTGCGAGATTCCAGATTACGTTGTCAAGTCCATGGAGTCCATGAAGTCCGTGCCGTTCAAGCAGCAGTTTGCCATGGCAGACGGTGTGTCGATGGAGCCGGGCGACAATGTAGAGCTGGCGCTGCGGAACTTCTGGAAGCCGAGCCTCACCGTGACCGGGGCCAACCTGCCGGAGCCAAGCATTGCCGGCAACGTCATACGGACGCTTACCTCACTGAAGCTGTCCCTCCGCGTGCCACCGCTGGTAGACTCGGAAAAGGCCACCCAGGCAATGGCGAAGGTGCTCGTGGCGAACCCGCCGTATGGCGCCAAGGTGTGGTTTGAGCCCGAGGTGCCCGGCGACGGCTGCGCCACGCCAGACCTCCAGCTGTGGCTTGCGAACGCGCTTAACGAGGGCAGCAAGATGGCGTACGGCAACCCACTCGCGTTCCAAGGCATGGGTGGCGCGATACCGTTCATCTCCACGCTCGTCAAAACGTACCCGCAAGCCCAATTCGTTGTCACTGGCGTCCTCGGCCCGAAGAGCAACGCGCACGGACCCAATGAATTTCTGCACATCGAGTACGCCAAAGGCCTCACGTTCGCTCTCAGCCACATTGTCGCTAAGCATTTTCTCCACACTCCCAAGTAAGAGCGGTGGTCCCCAGCCCCGTTGTCCTTTTCCTATTCTGAAGCGCACACCTTAAAAACTACGCCCCCCCCCACCGAAAACGCCGCGGGCCACGCCAAAGCAAGACCGGCCTGCCAGCGGGCGCCGCCCGCCTGCTTGGGCAAGGGCCGTGCGCTACGAACCCGGCCGCCAAAAGCCACCACCACCACCCCTCCCCGCAAGCCACGCGCCCCCCCACCCCCCTCAAAAACGCCTCCGCCCGCACCAGGCGGCGCCCCCACCACCCGGGCCCGCCGTGGGCCCCGGGGCCTAAAGCCCGCACGAGGCCGGGGGCGCCCCCCCCAAAAAAAAAAACGAACCAACGACCAACCAGGAAACGCAAAAACCGATGGCGCAAGAAAAAGAAAGGGGCCCACCGGGGGCGCGGCGACGCCGAGGCCAAAGAACCCTTCGAAAGCCCACAAAGAACAGAACAACAAAAGGTTTAGCGGAAGCAAAACCCGGGCGATGCCAAGGCTTCTCAGCGAGACGGGCGGAAATTTAGAAGACCTGGGGGCCGCCGCGATGAGCCAGCCCACAAAAAACGCCCCAGGCGCCATGGTTTACCCAAAGGTGGGCGAAAAAAGAAAACGCGATGGGCTAGCCAAATGCATCGCGCAGAAAAAGTTAAATCGAAGGAAACGAGAAGGCGACGAAGGAGCATGAACAATACCCCCGATCAAGATGCACTAACAAAAAAAATGCTTGCAAATTCCTGGAAAGAAGATCCCTCACTTGTAAAACTCTACAAAGATGTGCATGCTCATCAATGGTCAAAAAAACACCACGGCCATTAAATTGAAGCCAACACAGTCAGCCACACCAGGCGATGCGAAATAGAGAGGGCCCTGCGGTAAAAACGCGGCCACACTTGTAGAGGACACAAGCCCAAGGAAGCACATCGAGAACGCGGGCAGTCTCTAGATTTTGAAGTGCGATCTGTAAAAGCCGAAAAGAAACATTACAAAACAGGCTAGGTCTGATGCGCAGGCCTCTAAAGTCTGGCGGGCGCTGAGTAGCCCATCATCCCGAAATAAGCAAAAGAAGAATAAGCGACTAGCGCCTACAAAACTCAGTGCATCAAGACCCTTATCAACAGCAAAACCAAGCGCTACAAAGGTAGAAAGGATGAGAACGAATACGCGCATCAATAAAACATAGCAGACTCCAAATCAGGTGAAACCAGCTTCGAAAAGCAGGAGCCCCTAGCATCCCCTCAACTGCCAGGCGCATACGCACAGGAGATGCAGCACTGACTTTCAAGCAACGCGTTTTTAGATCGACACCCATTGGCTATCAAGGGCTAGCGAAAACATGGCTGAAAGCGTGATTAACGCAAGGTTAGCCGCAGCTGCTTTCTCACTCCCACGGCGGCTTTTTCAACGGACGCAGAAGAGGGGCACCCCAGCGAACGCCATGAGAGCTGGCGCCGGCGCGCCGCCTTCGCCAAAGAGACGTAGAAACCAAAGCCTCTGCTCCCTACAAATCCTTTAGCTTTTGCCTTACCATCAAGCAGCCGTCAAAACAAAGCGCAGAAGACCCTCTAGCCATATAAGCTTTGTGCTTCGTGCGCAGATGCAACCCCTGCTGCCCATTTTACTCGCGAGCCTTTCCTCGCGCCTACGATCCGCGAAGCCAGGTGGTTCGAAACACAAAGACCGCCGTCCAGAAAGGGACCGACCACCGCCCGCACATGGAAGACCCCATCTTTGTATGTTAACACATGAGGTTTCGCTCGTTCGTGGCTTTTTGCCCTGCCTGAGCTGTGGGCGCTGTCTTCATCAGGGAATCACCAGGACGGAAGGAGGCAGCACCAGCGGCAGCCGGCTTTCGCCTGAATAGAAAATAAAAATTCAGACGCGCCCTGAATTAAACTCCATCAAAGATAATGTTACCCTATTACGCACAACAAATTCAAAACGCCGTACTTACGCTGGCCATTCTTTAAAAGCTGGGCGTCCATGGTGCCCGCTAAAATAAAACTTCTTTTTTTTTTACCTTGAAGCAGCATGACCAAAGGTCGTGGCAAGGAACCTGACTAATCATGAACGTTTGCTAAATAATCGAGGGGGCGCAGAGCCCATAACCAATGACCTCGGTTTCTCCGGTCTTCAATGTGGGCATGCGGAAAGTTCATGCGGCTTAAATTTTCTGTTCCCCGGCTAGGGGTGAAAAAAAGCCTATATATTGATAACTACAGCCAGGAAAGGTGCGCCGTAAAAGTACTCAAACGTGAATTTGAGGTTGAAAGTCTGCATGGGGGGGGGGGCTGCCTCTAATGGGCGGTCCTGTTTTTCAGGTCGCTTCGTGCAGGGGTTGGAAGCCTCAGCCCCGCGCCACGCAAAAATGAAAGTTGCGCAAGAAAAGGTAGGCCTCGCGACGAAATCCTTGGAACAAATGGATACTGCCTTTTGTTTTGCATTCCTTGAACAAAGACAAAATTCAACCGTGCGAGGTTAGAGCGTGTCGGGTAATGTAGGGTGCGCTTGCCAATCGGACAGCAGAGCTCGATGCGTTTAAGCCCCGCCAGATGGGGCGGAGGTGAACCGGAGGCCCGGCTCGCCGACCAGGCTGCACTGCACCGGGCACGCATGGGCACCACTTTGTGTGTAGGGGGATGTCTCTGTCTCTCCCCCTGCGTTTCCCACCGTCTCTCCTGCACACGCATGAGTGCTCTGCACGCAAACGGTGGATACCTGGTGAAGCAGCGAAGCCCTCTCGCCCTCCACGCCACCATCGCCTTTAACACAATAGTTTCGGGGGAAAAACGCCCACCCGCCCGCCCAGGAGGTCGTTGGCAGGCCCCCGGTAGCGGCAGTGAGGGTGCCTGTCGAAGCTGCTGTCTGTCCCGTAACGATTGGCTGTGCCGTACTCCTAAATGGTTTGTGTCTTTTCGTTGAACTCGTAACCGCGGCCCGGTGCTACACCGTTTCTGCAAACTGTGCGCGTTGATTCCTTCTGTGAGCGGTTGATTTCTTTCCTTATTCATAAGTAAATAAAGCTGCGCCCGGTCAACGTGTTGCCATGCGGCTCCCTAGTTCCCCCCATCCTGTTAGGAAGCAGACGCGCCGACACCCCACCAGCCCCGTGAGTGGTGTTCGGGTGGCACTGCCCACACGGACTGCGCAGCGAGGGGCCCACCACTAAGTATAAGCGCGCTCGCGGGCGGAGCCCGTCTGTACCCCTTGCCCGTCCCGCGAGCAGCCTAATGTCTGCGTGTGCTTTCTCCCATAAAACGATAGTGGCGTGCTCTGTCGACCAGCGTCCCCGGCGGCGTGTCCCCACGCGCCGTGAGGGGGACGAGGGCTGGTCCTGGCCAGAAGTCTGCTTACAGGAGAAATGAGACCCGCGAGCGCAGCGAAGCCGCGGCGAGATTTGCTCCCCAAATGTGGAGGAGCGCATGCGGCCAACAGGAACGCCGGGCACTCACATCACGTTCTTCTTCTCCCCTCACGCTTTCTCGCCTCTCACAACACAGTCGCCCTCGAACGTTTTCTTCGGTTCGCTGGGGGCGGTGGTGGGCCCTCGCGGCCCCCTTAGCTGTGGTGCCCGCTGCTTTAAAACAAAGCAGCGCGTTAGCCTTGCTTTCCTGTAGTTTTTACTCCTGCGCGAAGGCGAAAATTGGCTTTTCCATCCCGCACGCACGCTTGAGGAGCTTTTATGAACAATAGAAGGGTTTTCTCCGCCCCGCTTTTGCCGTGGGTGATGGGTTTCTGGCGGACAAAGCCGCCCATAAATGAATATCATTGCTTCCAGCTTGATATGCCTGTTATAAACGTGTGTAAGGGCGTGTTTCTCTAGCACTGGAATTTTTCCGGCCCCCTTAATATGAAGATCCCCTTTAAGTAGTAGCGCTTTTTGGGCGCGAAAAGGGGCCTTTTTGGGCCTTTGCCATGCGCGGCTGGGGTTTCTCGCCTTGTCCGGCGCCAAACGCCGAGCCGCTTCTGGAGGTGCCGACCTGGGGCCGAGCACCCGCGATGTGGGGAGAGGGGTGGCCAGCGGTGCAGCGCCACGGATGCCGGCGGCCAGGCCCTGTGTAGCGCTGCGTCGCCGCAAGGTGCGGCGGTGCGCAGGCTTCGTGCCATGCATTTGGTGGGCGGAGTGTCGGCGCCACGCGGGTGCACCTCGCCCGGCCCTGGCACCGCCTGCTGGTGTGGGCGCCCCCCTGCGCACCGCCCCGATGCGGATGCAGGCACGTGGCGGCCTGCATGGTGGTGGGGGGCGGTGTGCGGGGCGGGTAGGGCTTTGGGGCAGGGTGGCGTGCTCGGATGGCGGGGCCGGCGCACTGCTGCGAGGGGTGTCGGCGCGGTTGTTTTGCACGAGTCGATGGGGTGCGCGGCTGTTCAAATTGGGCTCTTCGGGGCCGCCGTGGTATGGAAGTGGACTTCCTTATTCCGAACAGAGTCGCTGAAAGATGCCAACGTTCGTGCGATAGGTTGTTTTGCAGCCGGAACTGGTGGGCGGAGGGTGGATCTTGGGAGTAATGTGTGGAGCCTGGTGTGGAATGTTGAGTTTATATTCGGTTGTTTCTGAAGAGGGAATTCTGAAATGGTGAATGGTGGAACGGGGGGGGGGAGGCGGCTTTGCGGTGGAAGAGGAAAAGGGCTACAGTAATGGGGGCGGAAAGGGTGCTGGGATCCAATATTCATAGGCCGAGAAAGCAATATATATGTATATATGTGTGTTAGTTTCTTGTTTTTCTCATGAAGCTGGGCTGTGATGGCTTCAGGGAGGTAGGCTGTGGGGATGCTGGCTTCATTCCTTCATTTTGCTTACGGGTGGGGAGAAGAGAGCTTGGGAATCGCGGGTGCGGCATGCCTCCCGGGGGCGCGTATCGCAAGGGCCGGCTGAGGTCAAGACCTCTCGGGTGTTGGAAATGGCATGTGATAGGTAGAAAGGGTTTCGTAGATACACTAATGCTGTTAAGCCTGTGGTGCTGAAGACTGTTTTGGAGGCTAGAGCTGATCATTAAATGGGGCTCTGGGGACTCGGTGTATTGCATATCTTTCTTACAATCGCCTAGATTTCGGCATCCATCCAATGGACGACTAGCTGTTGGTGGAGTGATTTCTGCTGCCGTGGCTGAAGTAATTCTGGAAATGAACGAGTGTGAAGAGAGGGTGAGCCTTTTCTTTTCCTTTTCAACTGTGGGTTGTAAGAAGCGATACGTGCAGTGGCTATGTGGGATCATCCCTTTGCTTGAGATGGCGGGGCTTGCTTTCACTTGCATCTGAAAGCGCTCGTTTTTGCAGAGCATTCTCTGAGCCCTTTCTTCTCCCTTTTAGCTAAAAAAGTAGCAAAGAGGAACAGTGAGCGAAAACAAAGGCCAGAAGCCGGAGACAGCGGTGGGCTACTTCGGTCGCTGCCCAGTGGGACAGACGAAGTTTATACGCATTGGATTCCTCGCGGCTCGACCGTAGTGGGCGAGGCCCTTAATGATTTGCGGCAGGCGGGCAACCTGCTTGTGCGGCCCATGCAGAAATCTGGACATGGCAAGGCTACCGAGTGCATCGGCAGCGCTAATAGCTGGCGTAGGTATTCAGCTATTTGGGATGGCTGCAGCCGCGCAAGTTAATCACAGGGAAGTGGAGCGGAGCTATTCTATACGGGTGAGAGACGCCCTGAATCTAGTGACTTGGAGCTTCAGTTAAAAGCTTGTCGTCGTCGTGGAAAGGAAGGTGGCCCCACTATCATCCGCTATTCACATTTTAGGACCTGAGTGAACTCCATTCGAGATCGCTGAAGGCCACACTGCTTTTCCTGGAGGCTCCTGGCTTGCAGCCATTCGAAGCTCATAAGGCGACTGAAATCGCCGAGGCCGCAAGGTCTCTTAGTGCCACCTCTATTCTGGTCAAGACATGAGTCGCTGCTCTGTTTTGGGACGCTCACGCGGAAGGGTATAAGGTTTCTGCGGAGGCCGGATCAAAGTATCATGGCCGTCATTGGGACTGAGCTCTTGGTGCGATGCCGGCAGAAAGTGGTTGCTCAAGGGGATATCGAACCTGCTGCTGATTTAGGGAACTTCGAGTAATAGGGACGGTGTCAGCTACGCGCGGGATGAGAATCATGCGCATTATCTTGAAGGTGGAGAAGTGCATGCTTGACATGACGTACAAATTCAGAGAAGACGGGGAAGCCTAGGCTCTTCAATATATTCCCGTTCTGGACATCAGATTGCGAGGCGTCACTTCACCAAGCCCTCTAGTTTCTTCCTTGTCGTTCCTATCTCCATGTTGGGCTTGAAAAAAAAAACTGGTGGGATGCATGCTCAGCGAGCTCGAGTTTTTAGGCTTTCTCCTCTCCAAGTCGGGGGATTCGGGGGGGGGGGTGAAGCATGTGCTACGATTTGACAGGGCCTCAGCAACACAGCCATGTATCAGGAGCTTCCCTTCCCGTGCTCATGTCGGACCTGAGAGCTTCAAAGCTCTGAAGGAGGATCTCAACGTTGACGGAAAGAGACATTGTGGGGACTGGAAAACCTTGCAGGTCGATGAATTGATAATCGGCTAGAGTGTGCTGAATACCGCCATTGTCCCCTTATGGCTACATCACGCCTTTAGCTTTCTCCTTGTAACAAGAACTGCAGTCGTTTTCTCCAGCAAACGCTGGTTAGACGGGTGCTACCGGCACACAACTTACACTGCTATTTTCTCGCACTTCAGAGGACTGGCGGAAAGTTAGCCTTAATACAATGTGGTGTTTCTCAGTGGAGGCATTGCCATCAGAAAACTCGAGGAGCAAAAAAAAACAGGAGGGTAAGATCCTCTTTTGCTTTGCTTGCTGTTTTCCACGTGACCTGTTTCGAAGCGAAAAGCGAAGCGGCAGTCGTTCGTCTCCTTTCGACGCTCTCATTTGCTCCATACTTCTCATGTTTTCTTCTAGAACTGCATGCAAAACTGTTTCGAGAATAGTGTACATTTCAAACCCGATGCTCTACTTCTCTCTCCAAACCAACTGACAGTTATACCTCTCACAGCCATTTGCCAAGTACCCCAAGAACAATGGACCTTTTACCCAAATATCTCAACGAGTTGCAGGACTCCAGCAAAACGAAGAGGTGTGCAGCATACAAGAAAATACATGAACAAATAAAAGCAGAGAAGGGGAGGCTATCAAAAGATACAGAGTTTTCCATTATCCGGGCATGCTTGAAAGGATTCGAGGATTCCTCAGAGCGCTCCCGAGAAGAGGCGGTACTGATAACGACCGAGCTCTTACCAGGTCAAGACACAAGTATTTTGGACTGGGTACTTCCTTCTGTTGTGACACGCATTGGGATCGTCCCTGTTGCTGAAGAGAGTGAAGAGATCAGGCTTCTTCTTCTTCGACTCGGGATGGCTTGCATGACGTGCTTTCCGCACGACATCGGACCACGGAACTACATCGACTTTTTTTTGGTACTACTAGAGAATTGCTTTCGCGACCCTTTTCCAGACCTCAAGAAGGAAGCGTGCAAGGCAGTTTGCCAGCTGTGCTCCATCGAGCCCAAGCAAGTAAAAGCAATCAGCACACCGCTGGCGAAGGCCCTGAAAGATTCCTGTGTTCTACACAAGCACAGTGCTGTACGGTGCGAGGCGGCGCAGGCGCTTGCTGTCTTGTTTCGATGCGGAGCTGCCGAGGCGCTGAGAGACGGGAAAGACGAGCCCGAGAACAGGACAATGGCGTCGGAGTTGTTTGTCCTGTGCAATGATCATAGCGAGCCAGTTCGACTAGCAGTCCTTTCAGTCTTGTCATGCGCGTTGCTGGATATCAAGGAGCGGCTAGAGATGCACGCTAAGTACCTACCTCATCTCTTACTTCTTGTGACTGATTCGTTCGACGCTGTCCGCAACACGGCACGCCGAGTTTTGGAGCGGGTCGGGCAACTTCACATGATCGATAACGAAGACAACCGAATCGACATGGAAAATAGGCACATCACTATGAAAGATATTGAGTGGTATGGCGATGACGAGTACCCTTCCATGGCGCTCATGACGGCGTCGGCAGAGCATTGCGACATCTTTCAGAGCCGCCCCAGCTTGGGAAGTCGCTACGTTGTTGCTGCGTCTGCTCGGGGTTTCCTCGATAAGATTCTAGGTGATATTACCACTGTCGACTGGGCGATTCCTTTTTCCACGAATAACCGTAAGGTAGTCGCACTCAAGTTATTGTGGACCACCATCTTCTACTGTGAGAAGTCCTGCGTGCAGTTCACTGAGCGTATTCTGAGCGCTGTTTACAAGGCGTTCGCCGACGAAAACGTCGAGGTCAAACAGGAGGCGACGTTTTGTGTTGAGGTGCTGGGGAAGTTCCTTGTCCCTGAGCAATACTTGCCGCTTCTCATCGCCAAGCCTGCCGTGAACGGTGGCCCATACGAGGATGTGTCTTTTATCGAAACGTCACGCGGCAAAACGGTGGTGCTCACTTCCGTTGATGATGCGTGCAGGCCAACGCCGACGCTATTCTCGACCGCAGCTGTGATGGTTAAGTGCTCGATTCTTCAAACACTGGCGTACCTTATCGAGGGCTCCAAAGAGAAGCTGACACCGGCTCACTCTACTCAAATCATTCAAGCCTTGACAACAAGCGATTTGATCGAATGTGAGAACGAACGTCTTCTGGCTGCGCTCCTTGACACACTACAGAAAGTCATCACCGTCTTTGTGGCAAAGGGCTTCATCGCCTCCCCGGAATACCCTCTACCCGAGGGCGTGCTCAGCAATCCGAAGCAGAGAACGCTGGATTCTATTATTCTTTATGCTTTGCTGCGTATTAAGAGCACTGAGATGCCTGCTATTCAGCTGAAGGCTGGTGAAGCAGTAACGATGCTATCAACACTGGTGACGGGCTCACTTACGGGTATCTACACCCAGCATGCTGGGCGATTGCTGTTCCGGTACGGGGCGGCGCTTCCGGTGAGCGCTTTCAGGGATCTAGTACTGAATGCGGACAGCGTTGGCACGCTCGGCAGAGTACTCACAGACATTTTTGAAGCCCGACTTACGGAAGTCAACTTCGCTGTTAGAGTCACAGAGGAGCTGCGGTACTTTACTGTCCTGGAAAAGCTTCTGTGGAGCAGAACTGAGGCCTTTACGCCCAGCGAGACCAGTGAGTTGCTGCGCGCCGTCGTCCTCCCATTGGCAAGCTTTCAGCCAGGCAACACTGCTCACCTTTTTCGTAAAGTGGCTGTGAACTGCCTGTGCGCTCTCCTCGACCCGGCGTACTGCGATGCCCTACAGGCGGAGATGGCGGCGGATAACAACAGCTTATCTACTAGGATCATAAACGCCTGGTGCGCAGCTTCCGATGCCGACGACGGCGAAATGCGACTTGTTTGTATGTCAGCCCTTGGCGAGGTCTGTCGCTTGCCAATGGTGAAAGGCACCGCACATGAGATTATTCAATCCGTGCTTCTGCGCTTCGATGATGCAAACGATGTGATCCGCCTGCGTACCTCCAACGAGCTGGTCCGGCTTCTTGCCGAAGGTTGGGGCACGTCACCATTTGTCATGGAGGAGATATCGACTCAAGCGGTACCCCTCGTGAAGAAGATGCTTGTCTACCTAGATGACACAGAGGAGACAATCGGCATCCGTCCTTCTTTGAGGGAGGCCTTGAAAAGGCTGGGTGATGTTTCGCCACATATTGTTGTTGACCTAGCTCGGTCGGCGTTGGGGCGTCATGCGGAGAGACACTACTGCCAAGACATATTAAACTACCTGGAAGCAAAGCACTAGATGCCACGTTGTTTCTGTTTGCTCACCCTTATTTGTTCAACCAACATAGGCTGACACTCTCGGTCTTTATGGGAAACGTTTAGAAAGGGAAACAGGGGAGTCTGTTGATGTACAACGCCTATATTTTTTAACATCTCACTCCTTCTGCTCGGCGTATTCACCGCAGTGCTGCGAGGACTTCAATCTGCCAATGACTGACACGAGCGGAAGCCCTTGAAACCCCTTTCTTCTTTGGCCAGGTACCCTTCGCCCCTGATGACCAGGGGACGCCGCCGTGAGGGCGGCATCCCAGTCCGGCGGATGCGCTCTGTCGAGCGGCCTGGCAGCCTCCCCCTCCTTATCCTCTGCCAAACGCCGAGCCGCTTCTGGAGGTGCCGACCTGGTGCCGAGCACCCGCGACGTGGGAAGAGGGGTGGCCAGCGGTGCAGCGCCACGGATGCCGGCGGCCAGGCTCTGTGTAGCGCTGCGTCGCCGCAAGGTGCGGCGGTGCGCAGGCTTCGTGCCATGCATTTGGTGGGCGGAGTGTCGGCGTCACGCGGGTGCACCTCGCCCGGCCCTGGCACTGCCTGCTGGTGTGGGGCGCCCCCCTGCGCACCGCCCCGATGCGGATGCAGGCACGTGGCGGCCTGCATGGCGGGGGTGTCCACGCGGCTGCTTTGCACGAGTCGATGGGGTGTGCGGCTGCCCCGGTGAGGCTCTTCATGATTTCTGTGGCTGAGGAAAGTGCCTCTATAAGCAACAAAAAACCTTTTCGTGGACTTGTCGCTCGTGCTGACCGTCTGCATCCACACTTCTTCTTTGACGTACTCACACAACCGCACACTTATAGGAGCCACTCACATCCTTTCTCTCACCACCTTTTTAACCGACAGTGCGCAGATAGAGATGCTCGGTCGTTCCTTCCTGTGCGCGCAGCGCAAGATCCCGTTCTACCCGATCAATCCGAAGAACCCTCTGGTCTTCTTCGACATCTCGATCGGGTCGCAGCCGGCGGGTCGGGTCGAGATGGAACTCTTCAAAGACGTTGTGCCGAAGACGGCCGAGAACTTCCGCGCGCTATGCACCGGTGAGAAGGGTGTTGGGCGCTCTGGCAAGCCTCTCTGTTTCAAGGGAAGCCGCTTTCACCGCATCATTCCGCAGTTCATGTGCCAAGGTGGCGATTTCACTGCTGGCAACGGCACCGGTGGCGAGTCGATCTACGGTCACAAGTTTCCTGATGAGTCATTTGCGGGACGCGCTGGGAAGCACTTTGGTCCAGGAACGCTGTCCATGGCCAACGCTGGCCCGAACACAAACGGCTCTCAGTTCTTCATCTGCACCGCTCCCACCGAGTGGTTGGACGGAAAGCACGTCGTGTTTGGCCAGGTCACCAAGGGCTACGATGTCATCTCTAAAGTGGAGGTGCAGGGCAGCCAATCTGGTGCAACCCGCCAGCCCATCACGATCACTGACTGTGGTGAAGTCAAGCAAGAGTAGGCAAGCTGCGTATTGTCATCGCTACACATGAGACGAGCTGAGATAAATTGAGTGGCGGTGCCTGGAGCGTTTTTTTCTCTTTCAGTGTCTAACTCTATTACAGTTCACATAAAGCCGACTCTAGGAATTTCTCTCTTCGCTTTTGTGGATGAAAAGAACGGCATTACAGATTAGCGACATTGCACTTGCAAAGGACACTGACATCACGGACTCCCTTGCTTGGTGCCGGCTCCATTTGATCCGGCGTACTTAGGCGCGCATATCTTGTCGAGTAGCCAGCGGGTGCCAAGCGTACCAGGCGTAGGGTCCTCGAGCTCTTCTAGACTTTCCCTTCATTTCGCTCTAGGTGTCATTCTTCTGCTTCCTTGCTCGTCGCCTTCGACTTTTTTTCGTTCATACCGTCTCTTGTACTTAGCTGAGGCGGCACACTGCCACCGCGCGAAGAATGGAGAAGGATCTTGACGCGGAACGGGCGAATATCGAGATCGCGGCAGAGGAGGTTGCGGAGGCGAAGCAGTACCTCATCGATCTCGACCGCCGAAAGAACCAGTATCGCGAGGCGCGCCGAAAAATACTCTCAACACAACCTGAGGAGGACTTATGGATACTGAGTGGCGGCTCTACGTTTGTGTCGTGCGAGCTGAGCCACTCTGATACACTCAAGTACTTCGAATGGCGCTTGCAGCAGTGCGATAACGAGATCGAGGAGGCACGAGAAGACTTGAAATTGAAAGTCGCAGCTCTGGCAGAGCTGGAGGGAGCTGACAGTGCCTTGGCGCGCCTTTATGAAGGGTTCAAGCTGAAGGAGATGCCATGAATCAGGCTGCGGAGACTGTCTTCTGGAGGTTGCGAGAAAAACAAACCAGATCTCAGAGCGGCTGCTTTACAAGTTCTCTAAATCTCGACTGAACGCTGTTTCATGTCGACCGAGAAAAGCTCGTAAGGAGAGTACGGCGACACCTCACTGTTGTCGGCCGAGATTGTCATGGGAGAGGGCGGTCGCACGTCGAGCACTGCGAAATTGTTGCAGTGGTCATAATGGGTTCTCTATTACCTACCGCTACTTTCTCTCTTCTGCTGACTTCTCGTTCCCCTTTGCTGCTTTGCCATACGCCTGCGAAAGCCTCCGGGCTTCTCCGCGCTCCGACATGGCATTCCAGTTTCCACGCGGAGCTGAGCTTCTCTTTGTCACTCAGTATCTGCTGCAGTTCGACGATACTGTAAAGTTCAAGCTGAGTCATGAAGGCCGGCGTACCATGCTGCAGGTTTCTACCGTCAACATCCCTCCATTCAGCTATACCGCCGTAGACTTTGCGGACGAGTCTGAGGGCCCGCAAAGGGTTGCAGCTGGAAACCCGCAGGCGACGTCGTGGGCTGTAAACGCTGCCTTTTTCACTAGTGTTCTCAGCTGCTTCAGTGGCCTCTCTCCCATCACTCTCGAGATCGCAGACGACCTCGCATGTGCCTTTCTCTATCAGAAAAAGGAAGACAACTCCGGTGTGCAGGTAGCGCAGGTCGGGGCTCTCCACGACCTTGGACCAAAGCTCCTTGTCGATCACGATGTGGGGGTACTCTACACCATTTCCGACATTCGGAACTTTGGAGTGGTTGTCCGCTCCATCTGCGCTGATGACGACGATCAATGTGACGTGTTTCTTCAACGCGTTTCGCCGACGGAGTGCGAGCTGGTCATGAAAACGAGCACCGTCACCTCGTCACTGCAGCTCTCGTTGAATGAGCACGATAACGTATCCAAGCACCTGGAGGGGTCGGCACGTTGCTCTGATTTGCAAGAGTACGCGCTCCTCTGCACACGGATGATGAAGCTGGCAGACAAGGCCTCTCTCATGCTGGGGTTCGGATCTGACGGCATTGCCCTTTTACGGTTTGAGTGGTTCACGGAGCGAGGCAGTCGCACAGCTAACTTGTTCTTCTGTGCCTCCTAGGCGGGCTTCGCTTTGGCACTAGATTCCTTCGCCCTCTCACTCTGTGCTCTATCACTCTTCTTAGAGTCTTGTACTGTTCTGAAAAGCAAAACGTGTACGCTTGACCAACATAAACCACTTGCCCTATTGCATCTGCCGATGGGTGGTCTTGGCCGCCCACGAGAGAAACCCTCATCCATGTTCGGAGAGCGTCGAGTCACGGCACTGATTCCAGAAGAGGAGCGTATCTGCATGCATGACTCTTCACCTCCGCCTCCTATCGCCTTTGATCTCTTCTCCGATTATGAAGAAGTAGCGGCTCTAATCACTTAGGGTCTCAGGCAAGCGCAACTCTCATTTAGCGGTAAATCACTGATGCAGAGGAGGCCGCTTGCAGTTCAACTAGGAGACATCCACGGCGTAGTCGTCTACCACGTCGCGGCGTTAGCTCCCGAGAAGCTGTGCGCTGCTTTTGAGAAGTTTGGCAAGACAAGCGTTGTTCACAGCTTCGTGCTCACTGACGGCAACTACGCCACCGTCGTCTTCTTTGCGGATTCGCTGAGCTGTGCGGTTTGCTACGCGTCGCTCTCGCAACTGGCAGACGAGTCTGAGAATATTGGCATTGCTGATGTCGGATGGATTCACGAAAACGGCGTTGACGCCTTTGCGAGGCGACCCTATGTGAGGCACAAGTACACCCCTGCTGTCTCCACTGTGGGCGATGGTGGCGCCGCATCTAACGGCTACTTGGTTGTGTATTGGAAAGATGTGGCGGAACCCGACCGGCGCGAGATTTCTCAAATGGCGCGCTCGTCGGCTGTCGAGGTGTTTGAAGACCGAAAGGAAGGCGGTCGGTCGTTTCTGCGCTTTCTCTCTGAGGATGCTGCAAACGCTTTCCATTCCGACGTACTGTCGCGATTCACTGCGATGAGGCGGTCCCTCTCGTATGCCGACGCTACAGACTTTTCACTTGCCAAGGGAGCTGGGTGAAAACGAACCCGACTGACCGGGAGTACACACACACACACACACACACACACACACACACGAGGGAATCCCTCATCGCAAGCCTTTCGCAATCTTCGCAGTCGCTTTTTCCCTCGTGTCGAGTAGCGCACTTTCACTTCAGGCTCGCACACGTGGGGGGAGCGTTGAAGAGCGAAAACAGAAGAATGCTGTAGGCAGAGGCCGACGACATCACTGCCCAAACTTTGCATGTGCCTTCCCAAGTGAAAAAGAGCGGGAGGGTATCTATGAATGGGCTATACTGCACGGGGCTGTGGCACTTGCCAACTACTCTGTGTATTCGCTACCACCTTGCTCACTCTCCTGAATGCGCATCTTTGTGATTTACGTACTTCTCGATCTCCGAGCACTTGCTGCTAAGAGCTGTGGCTTGAAGAGAAGCTGCATGATGGGGCGACATCGCGTTGCGTTAGTTTCTGATTTCTTCTTTCCCGGGTTCGGCGGAGTGGAGGTGCACATCTACAATTTAGCCCTATGCCTGATGCGAAGAGGGCACAAGGTCATCATAATCACCCGTGCCTATGGAGACCGCGTTGGGATTCGCTATTACACAAATGGACTGAAGGTGTATTATCTGCCGATACTGGCTGCAAAGCTGCCTCCGGGATCTGTGACGCTACCGACATGGCTCGGTGCGTTTCCAATGCTGCGCACTACCTTCATTCGTGAGCGCATCACAGTCGTACATGGTCATCAGACCACTTCCAACCTGTGCCACGAGGCGATGTTCCACGCTGGTACCATGGGCATAAAGACGTGTTTCACCGACCACTCGCTTTTTGGGTTTGCCGACGCGGCGTCCATCAATATCAACAAGGTGCTTGTGTGGAGCCTTCGTACCGTTGACCAGGTCATCTGCGTCAGCAACACTTCCCGCGAGAACACCGTTCTGCGTGCGCGGATTGCACCTCAGCGGGCAAGCGTCATCCCGAACGCTACCGACACCTCCGCATTCACCCCGCCCGACGATCTCAAGTACAAGTCTTGGGCGTCCAAGATCGACAAAGAAGGGTTGACCATTGTCGTCATCACCCGCCTTGTGTATCGCAAAGGCGCGGACCTCTTTGTCGATGTCATCCCTGAGATCTGTCGGCGCCATCCGAAGATTAAGTGGGTGATCGGCGGCGACGGACCGCGCCGCTCGCAGCTTGAGCAAATGATTGAGCGGCACAATCTGATGGACCGTGTGAAGATGCTCGGTGCACTAAAGCACTCCGAGATAAAGAGTGTCTTGAACCAGGGCCAGATCTTCCTGAATTGCAGCCTGACTGAGGCATTTTGCATTGCACTCATCGAGGCGGCATCGTGCGGTTTGCTGTGCGTGTCAACGAAAGTTGGAGGTGTCCCGGAAGTTCTTCCGCCGCCGATGTTGCTTCTGGCGGATGCCGACCCATCCTCCATCATTGCCGCCTTAGAGGAAGCCATTAGTGACGTGCCGCACCACTCTCCATGGACATTGCACGACAACTGCAAGCAGTTCTACAGCTGGGACTGGGTGGCGGAGCGTACCGAGCGCGTCTACGACCGCATTATGGAAATGCCAACGCTGTCCCTCTACGAACGGCTGATGAACTACGCGTCTGTCGGGCCGCTGTTTGGAATTGTATGCTGGACGCTGTGCTCATTGGATTGGGTTCTGTATAAATTGATGGAATACTGGATTCCAACGGAAACCATCGACATTGCGCCGGACTTCCCTATGTCCTCTTACCTTCGCAACAGGGAGAAGATCATGAAGAGCAACGACGAGTAGGCGGCTGCTCTGGTCTTTTCTTTGTCGTCTTCTGCGCCCTGACCGTTTGCTTTACTTTCTGTGGCATTCTCATACAACGCCGCTGATCACCCAGTAGTATGCTGCCTTTGCTCTCTTAGGCGCGCCGGCTCATTCTACCTCCCCCAGCTACCCTCAAACAGCAAGCGAACTGCCGTGCACCCGCAGAGAGAGAGGGCCTACAAGCTGATGTGCGGGCGTGCCTTTTTCCACGTGGATGTGGGCGGTACAGGATGAACAGGCTGTTGCACAGCCACAGACGAGAGCGAGGTCCTCGTTCCTTGCCTGCTCTTGAAAGGCTACCAGCGACAGTCGACGTAGCGGCGCAGCTCTCTATTCTCTTCGGACATCTTTCCTCTATCTCCTCCCATATCGACGCCCGCGCAACCCTCACGCTACATAATCCCACCCTTGTGGAGGGCATTGCCTCTCAGGGGGACTTCACTCCAGGTGCTTAACACATTCGCAGGCTGTGCCCTTTTCTTTTTCGCCTTGTAAACTTCAACGAAAATTA